>NW_024610140.1:72500-124999 GCF_016920785.2 Ixodes scapularis
TGATTGGACAGTTTATTTGACCTTAGTACTTCAACGACGGCTTCCGAATTGCAGACTCTAAAGGGTTCCGTAATCTTCACACCCGGAAGGTGCTTTTGAAGATAGGCCGACATCTGCCGTTGCCACGACCCTCTTTCGGTGACAATTGCTCGGAAAGGGCAGGCTTCCTTGTGTGTTTTGGCACTAAAGAAGACCTCAAGGTGTATCCCTTCAGCTTTTTTGATGTTGCTTGCTAACTGGTTCAACGTGAAACGTTGACAAAGGGAGAGTGCCTGGCTCTTGGCCTTCTTCAGGGCTATCTGCACTGGCCGAAAGTTCTTCTGAACCGCTGCGCATGCTTTTTCATTATACATGCCTTCGGGCAGTATCACAAAAGAGCCTTCTTTGTCCGCTTCCAAGACACGCTGCTGGTTGTCAACCAAAAAGTTAACGACTTGTCTAGAATCTTGGGCATGAACTCCCCTTGAGCCAGATAGAGCGTCAACACATTCGGAAACACATCTTGATCTAACCTCTTCACTGGTTCTGTAGGCAACCTTCCTTGCCAAAGTAAGAAGCTCCGGTGGTCGCAGGTTCGGTTGAAGGCAAAACTTGGGACCCAGACCCAAGGTTGTTTCTAGGTTCTGGGGAACCGCTACATTTCTGAGGTTGGCAAATCGTCCTGCAGCTGACACAGATCTTTTCTTTTTTGGGAGGTTATGCCGAATTCTTTGCCACAAAAACTTGGTTACGTCAGCCAATGTCCTATTCATTTTCGAAAAGGAACGCCGTTGCCTCTCCAAATTGCCTTCGCGTGCACCACAGAAGACCCATAGGCAGTCTTTGAAGAATCGGGCCTGGCGCCGATACTCAGATCTTAAGATTCTGCAAATCCTTCTTGTGTGACCAACGGATGGTGTAAGGAAGCCACTCAGTCCTAGAAGTTCAACAGGACAGGTACCTTGTTTGATGTGCCAGGATGCGGTTCGGGCGCTGCACACACATTGGGCGGCCAGGTTGACGAGAATAATAGGGTCTGTGTAGGGTAGATTATAATAGACAGAGGAAGAGCCCGACGCACAAGAAATAAACTGTAGTAAAGTGGTTAGTTGGGCGAGTTGGTAATGGTTGAACATGATTAAAATTGCGCACAAATAGAAAGGTACAGAGAAGAGGGAAGAGAGAAGAGACAAGCGCAAACTCACAACTCGATGTATTGAAGGAAGAAAAAAGAACAGCCCTCGGTATCAGCTCGAGCCGAGGCCACACTTGCACGGGGGCACCCGAGCACGCGGAGGACACACACCATCAACCACACTCAAACGACTGTAGAAAGGCTATCTCCTTGTCGGTTAAAGCCACAGAAGGATGGCTGACACAACGCTCGCCTAAGCGGAGTATACTAAAAGCTTCAAAAATTTCGCGAGTGTGTTTTTCGGTGAATCTGCCAATTATCGAGGTCTTTTGTAAAGAAGGTGTACACTTACACGCTTGACAATGCAGCATTTGTCGTCTGGTGTGGGGCAAATATCCTTCCTGTGTCCAACCTTGTAGCAGTTTTCACAGACTTCAATCTTTCTTCTATACAGCAAGCACCTGTATGTTGTGTTACGGTAGTTTACGTAGTAGGGCACCGATTTTCCTTCGAAGACGATGAGCACCGATGCCATCTCTCCGAGACGTCGCGCTTGTAGTAACCCTGTGCGTATTTCGTTCTAGGCTTCGTTCAATGTCTACCGGGCTATCGTACGAGGGGATGTTGTGGATGACCCCTTTTGCCGAGTTGTCCGGCGCCGTAACGCAAGTAGTCGAGGAGTACGTTCTGGCACCGATCTTAACTTCCTTAAGGCTGCAGTAGGCGACCGCGTTGTCTTCCTCAGGCGTACTGGCAATAACAATATTTTGTTCAGGCATGGTCCGGATGATATCTTTGTCCGCCCCTCTCCGAAGCAGGGCGCAATGTTGGATGCTGTCGGAAATTTATGCAGCGCTCCAAGACTTGGCGTTGAAGCCTCCTTGGAGACGAATGACAACTTTGTAGTCTTCTGCAGGCAGTTGAGGTAACGGTGGTAACTTTCGGGGTCTGAACTTGCTGCTCAGCGTTGACTGTTGCCGCGTGGCGGGTGTAGTTTCGGCGTCCCGGCTCTTGTGCCTGTGCTTCCGGCTCGCCGGAAGCCAATCAGGTTCTCGGAGTGTCTCCGGAGTAATTTCAGTGCCCTCGACAGTCACTTCCATGTCGTGGAGCTTGGGTACTCGCCTTTCGAGCGGCCTCGCCCAGTATTAGGCCTAGCTTCACCGGCGTGGTCTAACACACGTCTCGTAAAGCGAAAAAATCCCCACACAGATGAAATAGAAAATTCACACTGCGCTGAAACACTTGCCCAACTTTTGGTGACGTTGGTAGGGGTGGATAGCGAGGATTATCAGTCAGCCAGGATGAATTGAGACGTGATTGAGACGTATCTCATACGAAGCCCTGCTCTAACTTTCTGATTCGAGGGAGCGGAGGGCCGATACTCTAAGCGCAGCTCATTTAGTGGCTCTAGGATCAGCGTATCGTTGAACACTGGAAAACAACCAGTCTCGCACGTGTACAGTTAAGTGGCCAGATGGCGTCGATTTGAGCGAAAGCGCATGCTCCCGCAGTCTCACATTTACACGCCGGCTGAAATCGACACCATCTGGCCACTTAACTGTACACGTGCGAGACTGCCGTTGTTCCCCAGTGTTCGACGATACGTTGATCCTAACGGCTCGTTCACACAGACCCGTTTTCTTACGTTATGTTACGAAAAGTCATCGGGAAATCAGTGCTTCGTAATAAGCGTGGCTACTAATTCAAGGAGGTAGCCTGGCACGCGACATTCGAGACACGAGTGTTTCGCAGACTCAGACGTAACGTAAGAAAACGGTGCTGTGTGAAAAATTCAACCGAGCTCAACTCCTTATGTTACGTTACGACAAGCCTTCTGTCCTTGGTTGCCACGGTAAGTCACCGTCCTAGCTTGTCGTCACCGAAACATTCGTGTATCGATCGAGTGTCGCGTGCCAGGCTCTCTTCTTGAAATGGTAGCCCCGCTTAATACGAAGCACATATTTTCCGGTGACTTTTTGTGACGTAACGTAAGAAAACGGGTCTGTGTGAACGAGCCTGAAGGCAATCCCACAACAAGAGAACTCGTGAACTCTGAGGCAAAAACTAATTCGTTAAAGGAGCGTCATGCATTAGCGCACCGTCTGTGGCACTGTAAGCTAAAGAACTGTCTTCGAACGATTCTCATGACTTTTCTCAACGACTACATTTTATTTTCATGATGTTTAGTTATTTACTTATTTTTAAAAAAATGCTTTCAATGTGCTTATTTTCCCTTCCGTTTTCTATTTTTTTCTTCTTTTCGGTGGTTTTTCTTTATCACTCATGATTACCTCACGTCCTTTTTCTTATTTTCTAATTCCTTGAATACACGTCAGCTGTAAGTAAGCGCTCTGTCCTGTCCCCTTCTTCGCTTCCTAATCGTTTGCGCTTTTTCACCTCATGTTTACCCAACTAGCCCACCAGTTAACCGGTATCCTAAGGGTGATCCGGTTTTGCACGTTGCTCATTGCGCCCACTCTGAACCAAGCGTCAACATAGCGGCATCTACAAAAAGAAAAAAAAAATATATAAACTGCTGATGCTCTAATACCCGTGCCACACGTGATCGGCGAATCAGCTCGCAATCTGTCTCGCGTGGAATTCGCCACGCCCGGAGTGTCGCGCGCTGACTGGCCGTCCGGTCAAATGTCATTTGTTGTCAACAGCATTCGAGTTGCCCGTGTGGCACGGGTATAAGCGTGTAATATTTAATGGCTTTAGCCATTAAATATTACACGCTGCGAGGAACTCGTCCACCGGTGGGCGCGTTCCTCGCGGCGTTTTCTAGCCAGAGCCAACAGACGGCTCTGGCCAGAGCTTTAGCCAGAGTGTCAAGGTAGCGACCTCGGCATCGACAGTACCAGTGCCCGCCCGCGTGCCGACGACGACGAAGCGCACCATGGGCCGGAGCCGCTTGTCCATCGGGTAGCCGCGTTTCCAGAAGAAGGGCTCGGCTGCTGGCCCGATGCGCTGCGAGCTGCTTCTTGTGGTCTGGGTAGCGGCGCTGGTCGCGTCTGCGGCCGCACTCGACCCCTGGCTGGAGGCGTTGTATGGCCGGCGCCGTCCCGAGAAGAAAGACGTGCGCATGGTGGAGGTCAAGCTTGCCGACGACTACGCAGGTCAGCCCGCCGCCTACGACTACGCTGGAGGCGGCCGTGACGAGGTCCCGTACCGCGTCGGCGGGATCCAACCCAGAGGCTTGCTGGGCAAGCTCTTCCAGAGAGCGGATTTCGACGAGTACTATGACGACAAGACGACGCTCTTCTGCATCACGGTCCGGCCTCGCCCGCAGACGACCATTTCCACGACGCCCGAGATGATCTGCTTCACACCGACGCGCAGACCACACAGCCGGAAGAAGAGCACGAACATCCGCAGTACCCTTGCCACAAAGCCCAGCTGCGAGACGGCGCCTCACTTCGTGGAGCATCACCATATGAGTACGGCAACACATACCACGCACAAACATCTCACGCAGACAAGTAGCAGCACGCATGCGCCCACCACCAGTACCCACAAGCGGACCACCACAGCTACCCCGAAGCCCGGCACTACCCAGAAGGCGGAAGTCGAAGGTTGCGCCATTGCCAAAGGCCATGAGCCACACAGCACTACCCATAAGCATAAAACCACTACCCAAAGGGAGACGACAAAGACGTCTGCACACACGAGTACGACCCATGAAACTCACCGTCCCACCACTCATACCCACACGAGTAGGACCCATGAGACTCACCTTCCCACTCATAGCCACACGAGTAGGACCCACGAGACTCACCTTCCCACTCATGTGCATACGAGCGCTCCCTTTGAGGCTGGATGTGCTAACCAACACGCGCACGCGCTCCCCACCGCGACCCGAGTAGAGCCGGTGAGCACGCCTACAACAATCCCCTCAACGCACTCGACAGCCCGCAAGACCAAGACAACTCGAGCAACGACCACCACCAAATTCCCGCACACAAGTCGCACGACAAGCACCACTACCTCTTCCACCCAGAGGACTACTCACACTCACACTACGGCGTTGACGAAGAAAATTGGCTACTCGGGTAATTGCGCCGCCGCCGTCTTTACCAGGACTACAGTCACCCACCAACATCCGAAGACGATGAAGACGGTGACATTTCGGCCTACGACCCGCATAGCGACTCACACAACTTCCCGTCCCGTGCCCCACCGCACCGTACCATCAAGTACGCGCAAGCCCGCTCAACTTTCGGCGGAACACTGTGCGGCAGGTCCCGTACGCTTTCGTCCGGCGACCGGCAGGGCCACAGCGAGACCCAAGACGCGCCCACCGGTGGACGAGTTCCTCGCAGCGTGGGGCTTCTTCCGTCACCACAACTCGCATAACGCGAGCAACGACAGCCACTGGCGCGAGTTCCACGGGCCGTTGGGGCCGTCGGAGCCCCGCCGCGCCAAGAAGGACGTTCTGCTGATACTGCCGCCATGGCGCGAAGCCCCAGTGCCCGTGCGTCCGAGAGTCGCCTACTTGGTGCCGCCCAAGAGGATGGCAAAGCGCCAGGAGGCCACCACTGGACCTCCGTACCACGTGTACTGGTTCAGCAGCTGGCCGCCAGCCGACACTGAGGTGTCGCGACTGCCGCGGCGCGAGGAGGACAATTTCGTCAAGTTGGCATCCTGGTGGCAGGACGTGATCAAGACGTACAACGGCTACCAGCGCAAGAAGCGCTAAGTGGGCCTCTGAGCCCCATTAAAGATTGCCGCCCGCCGGCCGGCGTATTAATATTAAGAATAATATATTTAATTACTGTGTAATTATGCGGGAGCTGAGGCAAAATGCTGTCAATCAGCTGCTGTGGTCCTCAGCTCTCTTACAGGTACACAGAAGTGGTGTACACAAAAAATTATACAATACAAGGTACCTTGCTTGTTCAAAATAAACAGTCACGAAGCAATAAAACACCTCGGCAATTGTTTATATTGATAAAAATATGATCATGAAGCTCACTTATGCTTCAAAATTCTACATATGTTATTTGAACACCTAAATGTGCTTAGTAAAGTTGGCAGGGTTATTTGGGTTATTGAAAGCCATTAACTATCCGCGTTGTGTCCACTAACCGAAAGCGTGAATGCCTAGTGTGATATATTGTTACATTAAGCACTAGCCATGCTCAAGGTAATATAAAAAAAAAATTCGCATGGTATTTATTGGAACAATATAGTCCGGACATTATTCAAAGAGTGAACTTTATTTTGTGATATTTATAAGAAACGACAAATCCGAAAATGCAAATTTCTCTCCCCTTCCTTCAAAATGTTAACAAATACTTTACTTTGTGGAGTATTTGGGGTTTACTAGAAGTGTACGAAAGGTATAGAGAAGGGGGATGCTGTAACCCCGCCCCCACTCTCTCTTTGTTCCGACGGGACTGCTTGAACTCTTTCCTGAGGGGTGTAAGGGCGACAACGCGCTGTTTCGAAAAAAAGCACACGTTTGCCCACACGAGGTGTGAGCATTGTGCGTGCGCAGGAACCAGATCCTTTTAGGTGAAGAGTCGGCACACGCGCCATGTTGAAAGCAGCGTCAAACAGGCTTCCGGTTTTGAAGCAAACGTGCTCATGTTCTAAGGATTTTTTACCGTTCTAGCAGATTGTTTTGGATGTTACTGTGCGTAGAAAAATGTCCCCATAAATATCCCATATGCTGTGCTTCCGGATGCCCTATGCCGCTTAGTTAATTCATAATTAGAGCACAGAACAATCATCTGGAATCCGACTTTCTCAAGCAATTTCGTTGTGCTTTCCTCCTGGTGAACATCGCCGTCATGGCCGTTGCCCTCCGACGGCGATGCCAGCATCTCCCAAATAGAGTTCCTGAATAACAGGGCTCTCAAACACGCGGCCCGCAGCTCGGTGGGACGCGGTACGCAATCAACCGTCTACCAGTCCCGGTCCCAATGTCTCGAGCGCTAGAAATCGCATGCGCCATCGTAATTTCAACTCGCCGATTTATTTTCGCTCGAAAAGCGGCCATACTGTTTTAACGCATTCACATAATTTATACCTATTTGGGTTCATTTCCCGTTGTCTCGCTTTATATTTTGCTTCCCAGCTTTCTGTAATGCACAATAATTCCACTGATAGTCTGCAAGCGCAAGCTATTCGCTGAAGGATGCATTTCGGCTGCGCGAACTCTCGATCAGCAGGAGCAACTGGCAAAGATAAAGCTGCGAGCTAGGGATTCTCGCCTTCAAGTATTTGTTCGACTGTTGTAGTAACAATCGACAGGAGAACAACAACTGTCATATTAACTGATTGTTTTCAGAGACATATGAAGCTTGGTCGATTCCTGGGTGAATTGAGAAAAGGGAAGGACAGTGTACTTCTACGAAAAATGCCAGCACGCTGGCAGAGCGGTGTCATTTTTATTCTTATCACATCAGGTCAAGGACCAAAGTAGTCTTATAAGCAAATCAAATCTAAAGATGTCACTGGCAAGACTTTTAGTTACAAAAAGCATAAAGCACGAGGTGAACCCCCCCCCCCCCCCTGCGCCTTACGTTGGCCCTCCTCATTTCAGGTGTTCGATATTTGACCCCAACACTGAAATGAGTTTGAGACCACAGGGTAGCTAAACTCGTCGAGCACAACTTTGTGTCCAAAAGTTGCGGAACGCGCTAATTGGACTCTCGCGACGCTGACGTCAATCCGAGCGAGGTGTCAATCATCCAAGCTCTCTCGGTGCTCGAATTCCAGCGAGAACGTAAAACACAAAGTCGTAGCGAGCTCCATCGAAGCGCGTGCGAGCAGCACCGTGGTGCCAGCCGATTGAACGGCTGCACTGATGACGTCTTGCCCGAGTGTCCCTACATCCATACGCCGCGTTAGAGTCAATGATGCGTAGATTGTACCTAGGCGGCCGGTAAATACTCTGAACTTTCTCGTCGCAAGATCGTCGTTTGTGGAAGTTATTGGTGACGTCAAAGTGACGTTTTACAACTTTGGGAAGGAGTTCTTTGAGGCCAAAATCTTCGCTTCGGAATCGAGGCGAAGATTGAACTTTGTGATGTTGTGGAGCCGCGCGCGGTGTACGCGGGCGGCTTTATAGAGCTCATCTTCCGCCACTGTCAACAAAGCCACCGGGGTCACCCACAGGCGGTTTGTGTAGAGACGTCGGTAATGTCTGAGAGATGAGGAAAAACGGGGGATAACAAAAAAAAGAAAAAAGCCGAAGAAAGGGAAATAAAGAAAATTAAAGACGTTTACAAATCCTTGTAATGCGAAATTAGAGCTCAACTCTTGAGGAGGAATAAGGGAGGGTACCGAAAGGAGGGTAGGCCCCTCCTCCTCCCCTCTTTTTCTCCTCCCCTTCTCCTCCCATTCAGCTTCTCCGCTAAATTTAGCAGGGAAAAGGACATCACATGACAATCTAGCGGAGAAGTGAATTGGCGTTGAAGTCACGTAGCTGGGAATTGAATTGGTGTTGAGGTGATGTGACGCCAATTTCGCGCTAAATTTAGCGGGCTGTTTACGCCGACGACGATACCCACGCCGCGAAACCCGGAAACGGGTGGCGAAGAGCTGCGCTCTAAAGAAAGAATTAAGGTACGACCAACACACACATACACACACACACACACACACACATACACACGCACAAACCAATAGGAGTCTCAAGAAGGGCCGTAAATTGTTCGGAAGAGAGAGAGAGAGGAGGTGATGGTGGTGAAGAAGGGGGATATTCCTTTCCCCGAATATTTTATTATAACTCTCTGAAATGCTATGGTGGTTCGGGGCTGGGGCGATACCCTCCCACCCTTATGTTATGCCCCTTGCCCCCTCTTTCGACGCAACTGGGGGAGGGGGGAGGCTAAATCCCCCGCCCCCCCTCCCCATCCTCCTGTTTCGACGTCCCTGCTTAGAGGTGTTCCAATGAGCAATGACGAGGAACAGCACAGCCTGCAATTCTCGAAATAAAGGTTCAAAAGATTCTGGAATTAAAACGGCTCGCGTTCCATGAACTCAAGAGTGGCCATGACAGACTTTCAAGCGAAAGACTCGTGCGAGGGCACGTATATAGTGTGCGGGCGCGTTCAGTGACGTCATTTTATAGTTGATATCTTTGACGATGGAGTCAAGATTATCAGTTGTGAACGACAAATTTGATGGTGCGTGTTCAAATCGACGATGTCAAGTTTAGTGTCCTTGCGTTCTTGAGGCATCACCGCCAATATTGACAACCTGACATTACTTTTATTTCCTTATTTCCGTTGATAAACCACCGTGTGATAAACATACTTAATCCCAAACTGACTGTTCTTCGAATGTCTACCATAAAATGATTTTATCCCGCCGATGAAGGGACAACTGCCCGGAGGCGAAATTCGCCCGAAAGTGGACAACGGTAGTTGGCTGGTTGTGACCTAGCCACGTCGGGCTACACTTTGGCCAGATTCGAAAGGCCGAGATAAATCAAAAGAACGGCAGGGACGCTTTTTAGTAAATTCTGCTTTATCGGCGGAAATAAGAACAATACCTGACTATCAGCTTCGACGGTGTTGATTTTAAAATGCAATTCCCAAGCATCCATTGTGCTTTTTAGAGACCATCAAACATGACGGTCGCAGCTGATAATCTTTGTTGTGACGTCACACGTATGAGCCACGGTCGTCTCCGCGCGCTCTCTAGTGCTGCTCTTGTTCGGTGCCTAGGGAGGCGTAGGGATTTTTCGTCCCCTCAACGAAAAACGTCACGAAGACAGACGGATCTGCGGGTTTGTGAGAAAAGAAAACTTCGCAGCAATCTTTCGGCTCCTCCCCTCACTATGTCATTACACAAAGAATGTTTTTGTTGACGAGTGTAGCGACCCTGATGTATTCGTGGCGAGATGTTCCAGTGGCGCCCTCGTATGGTTACCTTTCGTGACGTCATTACTTTGCGAACTACAAGCTGGATGGTGTTTGTAATGAGCATGACGGAAGCTTGAAATAATAGCGCTCTTGAACCAACAGTGTCAACACCGTCAAAATTGAAGTCCTCACGTTCCTCTTATTTCCGTCCATGAGAACTCCTTTGCTGACGTCATAGTCAGCATTCCGCCACAAGTGGAAGGCCGACCACCGCGACGCTTTTGATCGCGCACGTCGTCAATAGGCTTCTTACGGGAGCCAGAGTTGCGCGTCTGTTTTCCACGTGCCGCCGCGCTGCTATTCGTTGAGATCCGATCACGTGAGGAGCCGAGTCAAGTGCCGTGTAGGAAAGTAGACGTTGCACGTGCCCCGGCGTACGTTCCCCTGCTTTTGAGCGCGCCGCGCACCTCGAACGCGCGGCGCCGCTATTCGCCGAATTCAGTCACGTGACGAGCGGGATCACTATGCGGTGCAGGAAAGACGGCGCTACGGAGATGAACGCGCAACTCTGGCTCCCTACGGGAGCCTATGCAGAAACTCTAGTCCCAAAATTAGTCGTTTAGATGGAACATCGTCGGTCTGCTACATAAAGTTGAAGCGTACATGTGTCTATGAGTTTCCCGTTGATTGAATGGGATGCTGAGTCTGGCAGAAAAGTCGCCTTTATAATCGCATGACACGTATTTATTTAATTATCATAAGAAGTTATCAACCAAGAACAGCCATGGAGTGTCACTTTTGATGTGCTTGTTAGGTCTATTAATTCAGGAGTACGTGCACTTTATGTTGACACGTGACTTTAATTTAACGACGACACAAACTTTTACAAAGAAGCTTACCTTGTGGCCCACATGCAGTGCACGGAAAAAGCAGGACTGTCAGTCTGTTCCGCCAGAGCACATATATCGCAGGCGGTGATATATGTTTTTCTGCGGTTATGGTACCTAACTGGTATTCACATTCTCGTTGCGCTTCTCGGCTGGTATGTTTAAAGGAACAATAAAGACGATTTTAAACTTTTCCTTAGGAAAGGGTGCTTTCCAAATTTAGAACGTGGAAATGTGCTTAGTCTGTTTATACAGTTCTATGAAACCTATTATGTGAAGTTGCCGAAACCGAAGCTGACGTTCGGCTGTTCCGCCATAGAACCTTTCCTAAAAAAAGAACGATATGAACGAGGAACTGTAGGTTTTGGTAGAATTTAATGGCATTGAGCGCCAGCTAGGGCGGCGAGTCTTAGCGGCGCTTTGCGATTCAACAGCGCTGTACCGCATTCCCACTTCGGGTAACCAGAACATCCGCGTGCTTCGCATGCCGCTTAACAAACTTTTTGGAATTTCTTGCCACGCCAGCCACGCTTGCAACGAAGTACGCGTGACCTGATGACTCGCTACAGTAAGTCGACAGTTTGCAGTCAAACGCATTCAAACTAGGGCTGGGCGTCGATTAAAAATTTTCACCCGATTAATTGCCACGTATTAATCGAATTAGTCGATTAATTGGTCTCGTGCGTTTCCATGCATAATGATATTGTTTAAAAGTAGAAATTACGTCTATTTTATTCCTTTTGTTGAAGATGTGTTAAATGGTGCAATAATTTGAGCTATGAATTAAGAGACCGATCTCACCAATTGTTCTACGCATGCGTGACGCCGCCATAGCTGTAGTTCGTAGGAGGCAGACGCCAGTTCACCAGAGAGCTCATGCCGCCTCGTGCTCTGCTCGCGCAGACCTCCAGCAGGGTTGTCGCGCGTGCAGAAAGACTACAGCTCCCACGATGCATGCCGGCAGCGGTGGCGTACTCAAACTAGCTGTAGGATCGGTCTATTGTGATACGTAGGTACGAACAGCTCAAAAACACCTGACACTCACAGAGTACTAATTCAGCCTCCATTAGGCAAAAAAGGTTCGTTAATATTCTCCGGCAAGAGCGGCCTCTTTTGATTGCTCACTGTAGTCTGTGCTAAGCTAAATGAACCCTCGCATGGCGTTGACGTCGCTGGGAGACGTGTAACCTTCTGCGCTTGTCTGGAGTTACAAATCTCGCGCTTACAGTTTACTTTAAGTCAAAATAGTGCCACGCGCGTCACCGAATGAACGCGTGCTTTCCGGAATGGTTACAATTCAATTCAATTCAATGTTTATTTGATGAGTTGAAGAGTTTGGTCCCATTATCCTGGGACCGGCTACTTCAAATCAAGTAATGTACAGAGTGAATGATGTTTAACATCCAATTATAAAATCCGAGCACCATGAATAATACTCTCAGTTACCGAACACGCACAAAACAAAATTACACGGTGAGAGAAGTGATTACACAATAAATACATATGTACATATGTACAATAAATTACTGTAACGTAGTAATAAAATTGCAATAAAAAAAAGTTATCTTTTAAGGGCGCGTCGTGCGTATTTTGACCTTCGGATAATACCTAATATCTGTCAATTATCTTTGTGTCAGTAAAAAAATCACGTAGTAAAGTTGATGCCCTCTTCTGGCTTTTTAAGTCTGGCCAAGGACCTAAAACTTTGGCCAGAGAAAAAGAGCGACTGTCGAGTATGCTTAGTCCCACTCGTAATCGAGTTCGCCACTGGTCGTATCTTGGACAGTCCATTATTATGTGCTCGACGTCTTCCACGGGATGGCCACAGGTGCAGCTCGGTGTTTCTACCTGTTGAATTCGGCAAAGAAATCTGCCGGTGTACGCGACATTTAGTCGTAGGCGATGAATTAATGTCTCAATTGGTCTGCTCAAGTAATTATGAACTGGACACCGAAGGTCTGGGTCAATTAAAAGGAGTAGGCTCTGTTCCGAGATGCTCTTGAGCCAGGTGTCAGGAGACATTCTGTTTCTCAGACAACGAATGTACCGCTTGGCATCGCTTTTTGTAAAAGGTGTGAGCTGGACGTTGTTGCTTGTATATGCATTCGTGGCCAGTTGGTCAGCTTGGGTGTTTCCTGAAACACCGCTATGTCCAGGAACCCATTGAAGGTGTATCGTATGTCCAAATCTTATAGCTTCCCCAAGTTCTTCACAGATTCGGTACACAAGAGACATATTTTCGTTGCGAGTATTCAGGGTCTTAATGGATTGCAGCCAGGAATTCGCTGTCAAGCTATTTTTGATGTACATTGCAGCCGCGAGTAAAGCATGCAATTCTGCGGTAGTTGAAGAAGTATGATGTGACAACCGAAAGGATGACGAATGGTTGAACTGGGGCACCACAAATGCTGATGTTGATCCTTCATCCTTGGTTGATCCGTCGGTATACACGTGGATGTTATCGTCGTATTTTTGCAGTAGATGGGCAAGGGTCAGTGTCCTAGCAACGTGTGTATTGGTCGATGCTTTTGTTTCCATGCCTGGAATGTTCATATTGATGTCCAGTAATGGTAGCGTCCATGGTGGCTTATGAATGTCTTGAACCCAGTGTGTTTGTTCAGGGAGTATCATTGGCACAGAATTTAATGTTCGAAGAAAGTTTGTCCCTTTGCGAGAAAGAATATCATTAAAAAATGAAAGCCGCTTACAACTCCCTGTAACGCCGAATTAGAGCGCAGCTCTTGAGGAGGAGGAGGGAAGGGCACTGGGGGGGGGGGTTAAACTAACCAGGGGGGGGGGGTCACGTTACCTTGGGGGTCACGTGACCCCCAATGCCGATGATGTCATCACTGACGTCACTGATGACGTCATCAGTGACGATGACGATGCGGGTACTGATGACGTCATTAGTGACGTCACTGATGACTTCACCAGTGATGATGACGATGACGATGCGAATGTCGGTGACGTCATCAGTGACGTCGCTGATGACGTCATCAGTGATGATGACGATGACGATGCGGATGCCGGTGACGACATCAGTGACGTCACTGATGACGTCATCAGTGATGATGACGATGACAATGCGGATGTCGGTGACGTCATCAGTGATGATGACGATGACGATGTGGATGCCGGTGACGTCATCAGTGATGATGACGATGACGATGTGGATGCCGGTGACGTCATCAGTGATGATGACGATGACGATGTGGATGCCGGTGACGTCATCGGTGACGATGACGATGACGATGCGGATGCCGGTGACGTCATCAGTGATGATGACGATGACGATGTGGATGCCGGTGACGTCATCAGTGATGATGACGATGACGATGTGGATGCCGGTGACGTCATCAGTGATGATGACGATGACGATGCGGATGCCGGTGACGTCATCAGTGATGACGATGACGATGTGGATGCCGGTGACGTCATCAGTGATGATGACGATGACGATGTGGATGCCGGTGACGTCATCAGTGATGATGACGATGACGATGTGGATGCCGGTGACGTCATCAGTGACGATGACGTCATCGGGGGGTCACGCGACATCGGCGGGGGTCACGTGACCTCGAGGAGGGGGCCACGTGACTTCGGGGGGTCACGTGACCCCCCACGAGGTCACGTGACCTTGGTGGGGGGCTCGCGCGGTGCATTATGGGACATTTCCCATGATGCACCGCGCGGTTACGCCGACGCCGACGGCGACGGCGACGGCGACGCCGACGGCGACGCCGCTCAAGCCGGAAACGGGCCCCTAAGAGCTGCGCTCTAAAAGGGGCCGTGCAGAAAGTCTAAAAAAATTCCGACATACTTCCTGGATTCTTAGGATAGTTACTGGTGGTTCTTTGGCTGCAGCGAGTACAAGCGCACTGGATGTTGCTCGCGGAAGACCTAAGCATACTCTTAGACTTCTTGCAAGTATATAAGTAAGGCGAGCTTCTGATGTGTTGGAGAGCCCCTGTAACACAGGTATAGAATAGGCAATCGATTGTCGCACTAGCGCCGTATGAAATGAAAGCATTGAATCTATTGAGGCTCCCCATTTTGCACCCGCGATGCATCGAAAAACATTAATTACACTATTAATTCTCCCT
Organism: Ixodes scapularis; assembly: GCF_016920785.2. NCBI lineage: Eukaryota > Metazoa > Arthropoda > Arachnida > Ixodida > Ixodidae > Ixodes > Ixodes scapularis. Next base: position 87,424 of record NW_024610140.1, read on the forward strand.
TCCAGCATATCTATATGTTTGGACCAAGTGAGGGATTGATCCAGTAGGACTCCAAGGAATCTGTATGATTGAACTCGCTGAATTGAGTCTCCATTTACATTAAGTTCAAAACCAGGAAGCTTTTTTCTGGTAAATGGTATAAATGCCGATTTCGTGGCAGATAGCTCCATTCCTCGTTCTCCTAAAAACTTGTTTGTCGTGTCTAAGGCTATCTGTAACTGATTTTTTAAAATATCTGGGGATGAGCCAGAGATCCAGATACAAATATCGTCAGCATATATAGATATTCGTAAAGGTGGCTGGAGTTTCTGCGGTAACTGGGCCATCACGACATTGAAAAGAGTAGGGCTCAACACGCTACCTTGGGGTACTCCATGGTGCAGTTCATGATGCTTGCTGTCTCCATCATTTGTACACACTACGATGTTCCTGCATTGAAGAAACTCTTGTATCCAGCGAAGCATGCGTCCATGTACACCAAGAAGCACAAGCCCTTCAAGAACATGAGCGTGACTAACCGTATCGAATGCTCGGCGAATATCTAGGAACACTGCCACCGTAATGTTTCCGTTATCTCGTTCGTACTCTACACAGGTGGTGAGGTCCAAGATACCATCCATTGTGCATCTACGTGGACGAAATCCTGTAATTTCTTCGGGAAACGCTCTACCAGTTTCCAACCACCACTATAAGCGGTTATGTAAGATCTTCTCAAGTAGCTTTCCGACGCAACTGGTTAAACTTACAGGGCGGAAGGAATCCAGGCTCAATGGTGATTTTCCAGGTTTTAAGAGCGGAACTATTTTAGCTAACTTCCACGATTCAGGTATTGTCTCTGTTCTCCAAACTTCATTGTATATCTCGAGAAGAGTGCAGGTGGCATCGGGGCCGAGATTTGCTAGCGCTTCGTAAGTGATCTTATCAAGACCAGGAGCTGTAGACTTGCGGGTGTTGTGAAGCGCGCACAAAATTTCACGTATGTTGATTTCATGATCTAGCTCTGCATGCACTAGATGCCTCTCGTTCTCGAAGGTACGAGTAGCCTGTGTCTTGGAAGATTTGTATTGGGAAGTTGTTACCACATTGCTTTGTTGTGCTAACAGAGCGCAGAATTCAACCGCGATTGTCACTTCCGGTACGCCCCTCAGAAGAGCTAGCGCGCGGAAAGGTTGTTTTTGCATAACCGGCGTGCGAAGAGAACGAAGTATTTTGCATACTATTGGAATCGGTGTGAAGGGGGTCAGATTACCGCTGAACTTCCTCCATCGACGGACTGAAAGAATTTGCAGCTCTCGACGCATAAGCTTGTGAATATGTTGGGCCTGGTTATAGTCTTCAACATTTCCTGATCTTCTATAGCGTCGTTCTGCTTTTCGTCTTTCTGCGCGTAGCTTTTCGTATTCACCATTGACACCAACGTGTCCGTTAGGTACAGGTACAAGACGCGTTGCTCGTTCGTAACTAAGCAAAATCGAGTTTGCAAAATCATCGGGCTCTTTCAAATCGGTATGTCTTAAAGTATTTAAATGTCTGAACATCTGCCAGTTTGTTATCCGTGCTCTCTGTTGCTGCACACGAATATTAAGAAAAGGGTGTTGTACGAAAATGGGAAAGTGGTCGCTACCTCGGGTTTCCCTGTCTGTCATCCATGTCATTTGAGGCGAGATGTCTGGAGAGCATAGAGTCAGGTCTAAACAGCTGCAGTAGGTAGGGCCACGAACAAAGGTCGGAGATCCGTCGTTGAGTACGCATATGTTGTACTTGTCCACATACTCGGCAATGACATTTCCACGTCGATCGCAATGGTCACTCCCCCACGTTGTGTGGTGTCCATTGAAGTCTCCACATATAATAAAAGGAGCAGATACGTGACGAAATATTTCAGAAAACCCAAATGAAGTTATTGGAGTTTGAGGTTCGATGTATACGCTCACGACTGTAACTGAAGACTTACCACACCGTACCTTGCAGGCGACGAATTCTGGGATATCTTTTGTCGAAGAGAATAGCTGCACAAATACCAGATCTTTCTGTACAGCTAGCATCGCTCGACTTTGACCATTTTGACGAGATGATTTGTACAGCACATAGTTTGAGAGGCGAAAGTCGTCGTCCACGCGAGCTTCGGTTAATGCAAGTATTGGTATAGTGTTCTTTTTAAGAAATTGACGAAAATCACCAGACTTTTGCCGTAACCCGTTGGCATTCCACTGAAATATTCCTATATGGCTGTACAAATCAGGCATTGGGATACTCTTCATTCATCAATGTTCGTGAAGACTTAAGTAGTCTTTCCATAGCGAATAGTGCTGTTACCTCAAGAAGATTGTTAGCTGCGGGCACGGCGCTGAGTATGGCCCTTAGAGCCGTAAAAAACATGGGTACCAGCAAATGCGAGACGTCTCTCGATTGCCGTGTCTCAAAGTGATCCTCCCGATGATCGCGTCTGCGCATATCACGCTTCTGTGTGCAGGGTGCTGGTACAGGAGAGGGGTTTGATGTTCGGTCTCCTGGAGGCGTTTGACCAGGTAACGTCGAGTTTAGGTGAGATGGAGTCTTTAAGTTGATTTGGGCGTTTTGCTGGCGTTTTAACACGTCAGAATACTGCGACCTTTGTTGCGATACTTGTGTCTGCTGTGATAGTGTAGAGGGACGAGGGGGAAGTGGTGGTGGGCGGGAAGGTGGTAGAGGAGGCAACGGGGCGCGCGTGACCTCAAGATTCGGGGAAGGATGACGGTTATTTAGTATTGGTCCATTCAGGATTTCATGTTTTCTGGCTGCAGCTGCTGCCTTTTTGTGAGGACAGCCTGAGAACGACGCACAGTGATTGCCTCCACAATTTGCACACTTTGGATTGGTTTTGTCCATGCAGTCCTTGTAGCTGTGTGATCCAGCGCAAACCTTGCATCTTTGTTGGCCGCGACAATGTCTTGCGAGGTGCCCATGTCGTTGGCATCGAAAGCAGTGTACCGGGGTTCCAAAGTACTCCATCACAGGATGACTGGTGAAGCCCAACAGGACCCGTGCAGGCATCGGGTGATTCTGTAGAAAGTGAAGCAGGACACTTTCTGTTGGTTGTTGCTCCATGCTGCCGTCTTCTTTTCTTGAATATGCAATTTGTCGTTGGACTGCGATGACACCAGCGTTCTTCAGGTAGTCTAGCAGTTCGTAGTCTGAGTATTGAACAGGAATGTTGTTGACCTTGCCAACATTGCGTGTGTATGACTCGGACACGGTCACTGTCACGTCGATTTCGACAAGAGATTTCATCATAAGAAGCCTGTTCGTTGAGTTCAGCGTCGATGTGTTGACCGTGATTGTGCCATCTTTCCTTATGCGTGGTGCTAGTAATTTCTCTTGTGATACTGTCACAATTTCTTTGGCTATTCTGTTGGGGTTGATCCTCCAGAACGAGGTTCCCTGCTCTTTTGGCTTGATGATCAGCGGGATTCCGGCCGGGCGATTTTTCCGCACTGTGACTTGAATGAAGTCGTCTTCGTCTCCAGGAGTGCCGTCATGAAACGAGTAGTTGGATGTCCTCTCCTCGTCCATTTGTTCCGGGGGAAGATTCACGCATTGTTTCTTCGATGGAACGTCGTCATTGATGTCCTTAGCCGTCAGTTGAGGTTTTTGCAATGATTGACGTGTTTCCGCTGCAGAAATGTGGCTCGTAGTCGCGACGGTATCCATTTGAGCGTCCGAGGTCAAGGTCTGGTGGATCGGGTCATTGAAGCGGGGCACCTCTGTCGCAAGTGGTCGCTTCTTAGGCGGCAGGGTTGTGCCCGGTAATAGCCCCGTAGGGACCAGTTACTAAAACAAATGTTAAGATGGCCAAATTGAGCAGAATGGCATAAAATTTCAAGCTTACAGGAAGAGCGGCGGAAAATGGTGCTGGCTATTCCAATCGTCGTCGTCGTTTTTTCCGGAATGGTTACAGCGCTTCACTGTCGCGCGGAAAGTCTAGGTTCGATTCCAGTCAGTGGAATGTTCTTTTATTTATTATTTCAACTTGGCTTTACCGTACGTTTGAGAACATTATCGCCTGATCGAGTTCCGAATGTTCTACGCGCCGAACGTTCTACGCCGAATATTCCAGAAGCCTACGCGTGCACAAAAAATGGCTCTGCGTGCAAGCCGGAGTCAGCCTTGCCCCAGCGCTCGATCCTGCTGTTTTGCCGACGTCGACGCCTGCGGCGCTAGCCTTTGTTCTATTTTTTTTGGGGGCGCAAGTTTGCCCTATTAAACGTTTAGTGCCTTCAGTTATTCGCTGCCTTATCATCGGTCATTCGTGACAATATCACCAAAATGTTGCACTTCATCTGGGCGTGCTCGTCCATGTCGGCGTTGTGAAAACATTTAATTCACTTTGGTTCGTCAAAATTTAACGAACTAGCCGGTTTAAAAAAGTTATAAGCGATTCAAGCATTAATCGATTCATCGGTAGGTTAATCGATCGATTTCCCAGCCCTAATTCAAACGGAACCGTGTGTATAGCAATTATAGTTTGTCAACTTCGTTTATTGCCAATCGCGTGGAAACGGCGCCGTCGCATTATGAAGAACAATGTTTGTTGTGTGTTGCTGTTACGTACACCAATTGCGAGAAAAACATAGTGATAAATCTAACTTGAATGCCGTCAGCTCTAATAACCCAAAACATCATTAGAGCATGATCCCAATCCCGGAGGCTCGGCGTAAAGACGATTGAGTCTTGGGATCGACAAGTGCCATCCTCCTTCCCGCATATCCGTGCACTTTAGTACGCCACAGGCGCAGGTAGGTCTTGTTGGATGAAAGGCTGGATGAATTGCAGGAAGGATAGAGCCGTGCTAAACAAAATCTGAAAAAAGTTTTTTTTTTTTTTTTTTTAGACATCTACGTGAAGAATGACCGGAATATGCAGCCGGTCCGCCTCCAAAGGCTTCTGCAACTTTCTTCACGCATGAAACCAGAAACCACGCGACAACACAAACAAAACAAAAATTATGCGCCATTTTTTTATTTTTTTTTTGAGGTGGGGGGATGAAATAATATGTTGCTACCACACTAGGCGTTTTTCTTTTTTTGTTTTGTTTTAAGGCAGTCGCCGTTACATATTCACGAGTGGAAGCCCCTCGTATATTTCTATCCACGCGTTCCGAAAATAAAATTGTATTTCCTTTCAATTGTAGTAAACGTTTGAGCCCAAAATATATTGTTTTCGTTGCTATAGAATTAAACAGAACGGAGTTTTTTTTTTTTTTTTTTTTTTTTTGCAATTTACGATTGAAAACGAAGACGAGCGGGCTCCCTTCACTTCGACCGACAGTCTGACGAGCCTCAGCTGATGTCTCGGGCCACGTAGCACAAGGGCTGGGTTTTTTTCACAGTCTCGGCCATCGTGATCATCAGTCGTGGTGTGATTATTTGCTGGACCTAATAAATTAGTTTGTGCGGCGTGCAAGCGCAAATTAGGGCTAAACGTTCATCAACATTACCTGAGATGGATATGGCATCTATTTTAATCGTTAAATTGTACTTCCGAATCGTCTTCATGGGGCCTATTGGCGACGTGCGCGACCGAAAGCGTCGCTGTGGTCGGCCTTCCACGATTGGCCCAAAAGCTGACTATGACGTCGGAAAGGGTTTACCATCGACGGAAATAAGAGGAATGAAAGAACTTTAATCTCGACGGTGTTGCAGTGTTGCTTTGAGAGCGCAATCATTTCAGGCTTCCACCATGCTATTTACAAACACCATCGAACTTGTTGTTCGCAAGGTAATGACGTCACAAGGGGGAACCATAGGAGGGCACCACCGAAACATCTCGCCGCTAATAGGAAGTATTCACTGGACGCCATATTTGTGGGTGCTGTATAGAGCACATGCTCAGAACGAGCTCACATTAATAGGCTGCTAAGCTTATCGGCACTCTTGATGGTGCGGAATGCACGTTGCAAAAGAACTGTGGAAGCTCGCCATCAGCACGCGCTCAGCATTCGCGCACACAGCTGTGGCCGCCAGTGAATACTCTCTATAAATTCAAACAACAACGTTGGAGTAGGTTAGATTAAAGGGCTGTTTATACTCCAACGTAACGTCGACGGGCGCGCGCGCCCAACCGCGTTGCCTGACGTTGCTTCGAAAGGACAGTTTATACTCTGACGACAGGTGGAACGCCTCGCAACGTAACGCGCCCCGGCGCGCGCCAGCGAAGCTCACGTCGAGGCGGGCTGTTTATACTCCAACGTAACGTCGACGGGCGCGCGCTCCCGAGCGCGTTGCGTGACGTAGCTGCGAAAGGAGAGTTTATACTCCGAACACAAGTAGAACGCTTCGCAACGTAACGCGCCTCGGCGCGCGCCGGCGTAGCTCACGTCGAGGTAGGCGCTGCTCGAATCTCGGCGTCGGCCGACGACGGTCGTCACCCAGAATTCCTCGCGCGAGCGTCAGTTGGAAAAAAAAATGGCGAACGGAGGTGCCGCGGAGTGCGAACCGAGCGATCTGACGACGGACGAGGTTGCGCGGCTCATTGAAGCGGTGAGAAAGCGCGAGTGTCTTTATGACGTCGGTTCTCTTGAGTACAGGGATTCCAAGCGAAAAAAGAATGCCTGGGAGTCCGTGCGCATTGCCTGCGGCATGAAGTCCGGTAAGTTGACTAGGGTGATTTCATGTCCGCTTTGCTTGGCGTGACGATATCTGGCCATTTTGTTTCGAACGCTTTTTTTTCTTTTGTGTGTGTGTGTGTGTTGAAGCGCGTGAAAGAGCGTGTCCCTGCACGCGCGCGTGGCGCTGACTGTGCTACGGCCACGGTGTAGCTACGGCGACTATTTGCTTCCTGCGATTTCTTTGTATTTTCCCTGTGAGCGCGTGCTGTCGCCATCGGGTACTACAAACGATGGCATCATCCAAACAGAAAGACATTGAGGCGCTCTAGTTATTTAGGACTTCAAACAGAAAAGCAGTGCAAGCGGCTTACCTGACATGGCAACTTGTTCAGCATTTTATTTTTGTATCACGTCTGCATTTGGCAGAACTGAATTTGACATATTTATTTCAGGTGACGCACAAAAAGCGTGGAAGCGTGTACGCGACAGGTATGTTCGGGAGGTCCGCGCCATTGAAGCTGCCACAAGGAGTGGCAGTGGCTTCGTCCGGAAAAAACAATGGGCCTTCCTGGAAATGATGTCGTTTTACGAGAAACATATCCGACCCAGGAAGAATGTAAACAAAACATGAGTCCTTATTTGCTGTCTAACTAAATTTCTCTCCCATATGTTAATCCCATTTGCAGGGCAACCACCAACGTAAAGGCACCACCTGTAGGCGACACAGCACAGTGTCTATTAATGGAAATGGTGGAATCTTCTCCTGACGACTCGACCATTCCCACTGACTTCGAGCCTGCCCAAGAAGAGCTGCAGTGCAGCCCCGAGGCTCCTGTCCCAGCCACGCCGTCCACCTCGGTTGTATCAACATCAAGCACCTCGAGGAGGTCATCTGGCCAGTCACAAAGGTGCCCAGGACCCCCCCATTCTGCACGTAGAAGGGAGGTTGACGCAATGGAGAGAGAACTTCTAAATAATTTAAGGACTAAAACGACACAGAACGAGGCGTTTGCCTACTCTGTAGCACAATCTCTAGATCGTTGGGACGAGGTCACCAGTGCCCAATTCAGGGCTTGTGTTATGCAGATTGTGTATGAGTATGAATGTAAATTTCAGCAGAAATAAAACGCCCCCGACCTTTGTGCATCTGAAGGCACACGTGTCCACTCATGTTTTGATAATATACACATTCTGTTAATATGAACTACATTTTCGAAGAGCAATCTCTGCTTATGCAATTCTACTACATCGTTAGAAAAAAAAAAAAAACATAATCTGTGAAGCAGTTTATGTTAATCTGAATATTATTAACTCTCTAGTTCAATACTTCAAAATTCGTTCTTGGAGGCAAGCTGCAGGGATGCCTGTCACATAAAATAGCTTGAAAGAACACCTACAGACATTTTTCAAATTTACCCCAAGCGTCAAGGAAGTGGCTTGGAATGTAGGTACACACGAGTGTGGACGATACCTTGCGCAGCGAGTGTACCTGCAAACCCGGCATGATCTTTGGTGCTTGTGTAGATTAGCAAAATGTCTAGTGCACATAATAGCATCATCTGCTACTCAGACACACAGCCTGCGCTAATACCGTTAATCAAACATGCTTTCTACCCGTTACATTCGCTTCGTGGGTGGCACGCATTGCTCAAAACCTGTTTAATTTTCCGAGAAAAATGCAAGTAGAAAAGCAGGCTTATCGAAAGTACATCTAGAATGTTATTTTACTCCTTTGTGGTGTAAATGAAAAGATTAAACCCGACTTTTGTAATTAATACGCAAGCTGTCCTATTTTCCAAGTGAGCCACTACTACATTCCTGCGGGTTCACTTAATAAGAAGCCAATCATTTGGTATGCGTGCCTGTATCTCAGTGGCAAGCGAAAAACATGGATGGCCAATATTCCTCGCTTGTGCCAATTACCTCGCTCTCCCCTGTACAACGAAATTCACCAAGGTAGGCAGGTAAGCTCTTTGAAGGTGAAAACAACGAGGGATTGCGAAATATATTTTGCCGGTCAACCCTGTTAAGCAAGCAGAGCAGAGAAAATATATACAATTTATTTGCAAGGAAAGAAAAAAATTGAACAGCATTGATAACAACCTTGTGTCGTCGTCTACTCCCTCGTCACTATGTCGTGTTGCCACGGGATGGCTCCCCTAGGGGAGATGAAGTGGTCTGCCAGCTGGTCCCTGATGCTGATTGCTGCTGGGCTGCTGTTGCCACCTAGGCTCCTGTTTACACCAACATTCAAAATGTCAGCTCGCCACTGACCATCCACACGGGCACCCCTCCTTTCACTGTCAGCATATCCAGGAGGGCGGTAGGCTTCATCCCTTGTTAGGAAGTTGTGGAGGCAGACTCCCGCTTTTATCATATTTTCACAGTGCTCAACAGTGCCATGCATGGGAGCCAGAAACGCCCGCCAGCGAGACACAAGTATTCCGAAGGCGTTTTCTACTGTACGCCTGCCCCGGGAGAGCCTGAAGTTGAAGACCTTTTTTCGGTAGTCCAAGCCTCTTCCGGGGAAAGGGCGCATGAGGTACGTTTTCAACGGGAAGGCTTCATCCCCCAGGAGGCACAGAGGTGGTGCAGGCTCTGCGATTACAGGGATCTGGAGGGTGTTGGCAGCTAACGCCTTTCCGAGGTTAGACTCTCTCAACACACCGCCATCGGACTGGTGTCCGGCAGCCCCAATGTCCACCAGTCGAAACCTGTAGTGGGCGTCAACAACAGCGAGCAGCACTATCGAGTAGAATTTCTTGTAGTTGTGAAATATTGAGCCAGAGTTTGGTGGGCACCTGATCGCAAAGTGCTTGCCATCTATTGATCCAATGGCGTTAGGAAAGTTCCACTTGACGCAGAACTCCCTCCGGATCTCTTCCCACTGTTGTGATGTGGGTGGCTGCAGCACTAACGGGGAGAGGCAGTCCCAGATGGCTCGCAGCGTTTCCTGGAGGATCCCCGATAATGTTGCTTTATGCATCCGGTAACTTATGGCCACATGGCCCAGGGATCCTGGTGATGCAAGGAACCTAGAAATGTGAAAAACAAAATTGTGAGACTTAGTACCTAACTCAGAGCAACTGTTTAGTCAGTCATTTGCACTGTTTGTGACTAAGAACGACCTACGAGAGTGCTCCGTCAGACTTTTATTGCTATACACGCAATATGTAAATATGTACTAAATGTGTTTGACTGACGCTCTACGGTGTTTTGAAATAGCTTCTACTCTAAAACCGCCCGCAAAAATCAAGGGATTGGCGCATGAAGTGGAAATTGATCTCGAATATGAGTTTTACTGTGCTGATTTACTCATTAAAAATTTCAGTCTCAATTTAAAGTGCAAAAAAAAATGAATGACGATGTTGTCAAGTGGGTCAGCCTTTCTATTTAGTACAATATGCGTTTGATGTAGTAAGTGTTACAATGATACGTTGATCCGCTTATTTATGAGTGTCTCAAAATAAAGTTACAAGGTAGTACTAATGGCCCGTCGAACATCAGCAACTGAACCTATCAAGTTGAAACTTACCTCGAATACATACCTCACTAGTCCCCTTTACATATTACAAATTCAAGTCTCTATTTAAAGTACGAAAAACTTAAAAAGAAAACTTTCCCATTTTAGGCTTTTTGTTCGTTCTAGGAGTTCAGACTTAAAATATGAATGCGTGCTGTACATCCAACCAGTAAAGGAAGCATTTGAGGTAAGTTTCTACTTGAGACGTCGCGTCCCTGATTTTTGCTGGCGATTTAAGAGCCCAAACTTTATTTTGAAACGCACTGTCAAGATTGGGCCTCTCAATTAAAATATCGGAGTAGATGAGAGCGCATAAGTTCCCGGTTTGAGGTATTTTAATACGAGTTGGGCGTGTGTACGGCGGTAGTACAGCGCCTAGAAGCATAACCTAATCAGTCAAGCATCCGCGAAAATGAAGTGTATATCAAATATCTAGTACGTAGAGTGCCTCAATGTACTTCTGTTTTGGGGGATGCCACCGTTTGTAGTGCCCGATGCCGACAGCACGCGCTCACAGGGAAAATACAAAGAAATCGCAAGAAACAAAATGTTGCCTTAGCATAGTCACGCCAGCAGCGCGTGCAGGGACACACTCTTTCACGCTTTCAGAACAAAAAAAAAAAAATAAGCGTTCGAAACAAAATGGTAAAATGTCATCACCCCAAGCAAAGTGCACATGAAGGCACCTTGGTAGTACATACCTCAGTGTGATGGCCAGCCGCTCAGCGGGCGAGATGGGAGAGCGATGTGTGGGCGAGTGTACAAGACGGTCGTGGACGAGTCCGAGCAGCTCGTCGAATGAAGCCTTCGTCATCCTGCAGAAAAGGAAACGACAGAATTGATTCACTATGATAAGCGACATGACTATCGACCGTCGCCTTACCTGAAATATTGGAAGTGGTATTCTGGGTCGGACTCGCGCAGCTCCTGTATTAGATGGTAAAATTCTCCAAACACTGTGCGCTTATCAAATATGTCTCGTACGTACATCGTGCGTGTTCTCTGGCGCCGTATTCGGCGCCATAAAAGCACCGCTGCAATTTTTTTCTTTTTTTGCTGATCTAAATACATCGCGAATCGGCTCTCCATGGTTCCTCCCGTCTGAACAAGTCAGGACAGAATGCAAACGGAAACGGAAATAAACCATTAGCTTATGTCGCGGTTGTCATGGCGACGCGCAGGCGCAACGCGAAGTGCGCGTCGGAGCGCGCTGGACCGCGATGGAGTATAAATGCCGTTGACCGCAACCCTTTCAGCGCAGCGCGTCGTGTCGTTGTTGACGACGAACGCCGGCGCACGTCACGTTCGTCGACGTCGGAGTATAAACAGCCCTTAAGTTTTAATACGTCGAGATTGAACTTCGAGTTGGCGAGACATCCGTTCTTTATATGTATGCCGCACGCCATTTTAGTCCCGAACGCGCACTGACCTCACTAAGCTTTCTACGCCTGCGTAACGCCGCCATAGCTGTATATATAGTTCACCAACGACGGCAGGGACTGCACGAGAGGGCTCGTACCGTCTCGCACTGTGCTCGCGCAGACCTGCAGCGGGATTTGTCGTGTACGCAGGAAGACTACAGCAGCGTTTTGGCGTACCGAAACTGGCTTATGAGATCGGCTTATAGGGAGTATTCACTGGCGGCCATAGCTGTGTGCGCGAATGCTGAGCGCGTGCTGATGGCGAACTTCCACAGTTCTTTTGCAATGTGCATTCCGCACCATCAAGAGTGCCGGTTTTAGCAGCCTATTAATGTGAGTTCGTTCTGAGCATGCGCTCTAAACAGCACCCACAAATATGGCGTCCAGTGAATACTCCCTATTGGTTGCCATGCCTCGTACAAATACAAAAGGGACAAGGGTTGACTGCCCAGTGCGTTAAAGCATGCGGAGCAAAAGGTCGCGCTGCAGAACACGGGAATCTTAGGCTCCATTCCCGTCTCTGCCCGTTTCGATGCGGTTTTACGAGCGTAAGCTCGCGTATCACTGCTGTGTCATGCACGTGGAAGACTTCAGAATCAGTGGTACTGCGTTAGCTAAATTTCTTATCTACAGTGCATACACCAGACGCTCTCTGGGGCTGACTAAATTCCCCGCTGTCTAAAGGTAGGCACAATTTACGAATAACGAATAAAAGTTGATCATTCCTACGGTAGTGCATGAGTGTGTCGCGAAAACATGCGATAGGCTTCGTTCGCACTGGCTCGTTCCCTTTCTTTTTCGTACGTCAGGTTTATGACCTATGAGGCACACGGCCATCCGGGCTTTGTGTTTCTTGTAAAAAGCTAGACATCAAACTGGTTGCTAAGCTTCATACGAAGCACGGATGTTTAGGGGACGCCCCCCCCCCCCCTAAGCCGAGGTAAGCCCCCGGTAACGTTGCGCAATGTGAGCATGCGCTCGTGAGTAAATGGCCCCTCCAGATACTATACACGAACTCAACTCTGTGACGTCAAGGCGCGGTGGTGGTGCGTCGGTCGCACTTCTGGTCTGGGGCTGTGGGCAGATGTCCCTATGCCAGACGTGTATTCCTGCGTTGTTTTGAAAGGAACCAGACAAAAACCTGCGTTCTCCTCAAAACGCCGCTACTGGGGCCGTACCAAAAGTGTCGAGAAAGGTTTGAAGGTCAGTTTTCACGTGCTCGGTTCGTCCGAGAATCTGGATATGTGCCGTGAAAAGGGAACAGCAGACGCCGTCGGACAACGATTGCTTGGGCGGGAAGCACTTTGGGTTGAATTCACGGATACTTGTGGTCATCAGATTTATTTGTTTTGCTCCAACATGAATGCCGGCAAACCGTCACGTTGTGCGGACCACCAGCGGACTACGTTTAGTGCGTCTTCAAGTTCAAACGGCCGCTTGATCGTTCGAACTGTCGTCTGCCCTTTCAAACGTTTCTGCTTGTCGTCTGCTCTCTTAGACTACGCAGGCCCGCAGACCAAACGTTGGCACGGTACTTGCGATCAGAAGTAAGGGCAAGCCTTAAAAGACTTAAATTTGAAGGTTGGTAAGCAGGTTCGATGTAAACAGTAAATACAAGGAGATGTTGATCATTGTTACCAATGACCATCACCGACTTATCCCTAATTCACTTGGTCCGATTCTGATTGCGATTTTCAATATCGACGTCGACCATCTCAGCTACGGTTCACGCTTTTCCAGCCCGAACGGCATCGTGACTGAAAATTGCGAGCGAAATCGCATCATGCGAATCAGGCTTTAGCGTACATACTGCGGCGTCCACGTGGAATGAATCTCCACATGACACATTATTCACGCGAAGTTTTGTGGTGTAACGAGCCTCGGTAATTTCGCTGACACCGCTCAAGTTGTCAGACATCGCCAGGAAGACGTAGAATCAACAATTCGAACGCGAAAACGGGCAGGGGTACTCACGCCGACGCCGACAACATCGCATTCCAGTGGTTTGTTTATGGGCGACGGCGAGCTTTTTGCCCACACCTTAATCGCGCACGCGCGGCGCCGGTGGCGTCTGCTAGGGGCGCTCCGGTTTGTTTGTAAACATGAGTTGGTGTATACGGCGTGTCACCGGGTCGTCCGTGTTTTGTATGAAGTGTGGAAATTACTTCAAGGAGCAGCCTTTCATGCCACATACTAAGCCCGCACGTCCGGCAACTCGCGGTCATAACTCGTATCTTTGTCAAGTGAAAATACGGGAATGGGTGTCTACTGACGGTCGCATCTCGACGTCACTTTTCGCAGCGTAGTTAAACGCTACACCGTCTCGAGCAAAGTCACTTGTGCGTAGAAACGCAGTTCTTCATTAAATAGCCGCATTTCTCAGGTTAAACGGGTCAGTGACTGAGGGTTATCTTAGGCACGTTAGATGTTTGCACGTATGCAAGCTTAAAGGGGCCCTGCAATCCTGTTTAAGGGACTATCTTTTTTGTGGTTTGCACGTCTCGTGTGGTTCGGGCAGCCCAGCGTTGACGGAGAGAGTAACTAAATATCACTGCGTCATATTTTAACCGGACGCCGCCGAAACCTCCTCCTCCTACGGGGGCGCCCCGGGGTGTCGAACGCGCGCGGCATGTGACGAAATCGTTACGCTTTTTTGTCTTGACGTCAGCCGAGGAGAGAGAGCTGCCCCGTTGCTGGCCAGCTCCTCTCCTCGGCCTTACCTCCTTTCCCCGTCTTCCCCTCCCTCCCCGCATTCCTCAGTCCCCGTAGGAAGGGGATCCCTCGGGCGCGGGAAAAGAGGGTATAGAGTACCAAGGACGTCATGAAGAATGTTATCTTTTGCTTGTTTTTTTTTTAAATTTTAATTGCATATAATTGTTAAAATAAAGCACATTCTGAGAAAGCATAAAGATTATTCAGTTACTACCTCCAGTGCGCTCTGGTTCGGCAAAAACTAAGAAAAACAGCAAAAAACGTCGTTGCAGGGCCCCTTTAATCATTCAGAAGCGAACTCCCCAGCGCTCGTGATTGCACGAACCTCGTGCCGAAACATACCCAACACCCACGCCAACCGACTGCACCGTACGTTAATCTCGCAATAAAAAGTCGCCGGTTTGTTTTCTGTTGTCTATTCTGGCCATATCCTCACAGACTCTGGCCATTAACCCTAAAGGGTGACGCCAAAAGGAAAAAAAGAAAAAGAAAAACATCGATTTTATAGGCTCGCGAAATGCCATCTGACATTACTTCTCTTTCATGTGGACTTGGGCCTATAATTTACGCCCCTTTTCATCGCGCCAAGATGGTGTCCATCGCTTGTAGACACGTGCGGTGGCGTAAAAGACTGACCGCGAAAGCTTCAGGGTGTTTGCCGCTTGGGACAAGACCGGAATCCAATAATGATGACGTAGAGCGTAGGCCTTGTCTTTTATGTGGTATTGCCCAAGCACTTCGTCCTATGCCGTGCATTGGGAGGCAATTGGCAAAGTGCTCACCTTGCTCTCGAGCTCTTTTATAGCGCTACCTGTACGGTGCCGTCGAGAGCTTATGGAGCAAAATAATTTTGGTGAAACAACACACAAATATACTAGAGCCACTAAATGAGCTGCGCTTAGAATATCGGCACTCTGTTCCACGACATTATTGTGGGCGCCGCCGTTTTGTTTCTTGTGCAGAGCAGACGCAACTGTCGATCGTCATGATTCAAAAGTGCGACTTCCTCAGCGTCAGATTCGAGGTTCGGAAATTTATGTGATATTGCTTTGATCTGTCGCGAACTGTTTAAACATTTGTGGGGGACGGAGAAGCGTTTCCTGTGACTCCAGATAAAGCTTCAGATAACTGGCAACCATAAGTTTAAGCCACATCATGGCCAACTGTCGTTACTCTGAAGCGTAGGTTATTTAGTGCCACTATAGTATACTATTCAAGCACGAGCTACGCCAAACATGTTTCCACCTTTCAACCTAACATTGGGACTATGCAGCACTCACGCAAACTCCAATATTATCGTGCAATTGCATTATATTTCTGTTTATTTGTGGCTAAAGATGCGCGCGAAGCGGTTGTCATTTTTCTCACAGTTTTTTTTTTGTGTTGCGAGCGCAACAACTATGGTAATTCAATACGATTTATCGCGATTTGGACCGTGACGTCAAAGAAATATTAATCGGCGAAGCGGCACTGCGCTACTTGGGAGTGCCGATAAATCGTTACTAACGCTCGATATTCTACTTTAAACTTTGGACGTACCGATGTCCAAGGAAAAGGAAAGTTTACGATTCTCCGTAATGCTGAATTAGAGCTCAGCGTTTGAATAAAAGGAGGGGAGGGTACGGAGGGGAGGGTATGCCTCTCCTCCCCCTCCGTACCTTCCGTACCATCCGCTCCTTCTCACCTGCCATATAGCAGGAAATTTTTGCTGAATTTCCCCGCTAAATTTATCGGGAAAATTTTCCCCCTACATTCATCGAGAAAATGTTTCAAGTTACATTTAGCGAGAAAATGTCCAGCTAAGTTTACCGCTACTATTTTTAGTGGGAAAATTCCCCCGTTAAATTTAGCGAAAAAATGTTCCTGCTAAACTTAGCGGGAAAATTCTCCTCTAAATTTAGCGAAAAAGTTTCCCCGCTAAATTTAGCGTTAAAAATTCCCCGTTAGCTTTAGCTGGCAAACGTCCCATAATGCAGCGCGCGGTGCGCTCTAGAAACGCGTAAGCCAGTGCTGTTCTGAGCCTTGTGACCTTGCCATTTTCGGAACCGGGTTTGTCGTCCTGCTAAGCCACAGTCACAAATCTGGTTTTCACTGCCCGTACGAAAAAGTCAGATTCAGGCCGGAATGAAAAATGCCTGTTCCGCCTAGACCCAAAATTGGGGCACAAGTTTGTACCCAGCATGGAGCCGCGCATTTCCAGCCCCAATTTTTAACCCAGGCGGTGCACCACCGGAATTCCCGCTGCGCTCACCCTGGACTCTACAACAGAATTTCGTGCTATGCCCTTAGCCGTTACAACCGAGAGATCGTCGTGATTTCAAACCCAGGCGGACTGGGTCGGAAATCGCGACGATCTCTCGCTTGTTACGGCTAAGGGCATCGCAAGAAAGACCTTTGTAGAGTTCAGTGGTCAGCGCAGAGGTAATTATGGCGGCGCACACGGTCGTCCAGGCGTCGTCGCGTCGTCATTAAATACAGTGCAAGGGACACACATACAGCACGCGCAAGCACAGTATCCAGTGTTGAGTGCATCGGGAAGTTCCGGCGGCAAGCGGTATCCGAGTTCTCCAAGTATTGTCACCAAGTACACCAGCGCATCCAAATGCCGAGCCAAACTGCAATGGGTCGGTAACTTCACACTATATCAAGATTCAAAGCCAAGGCCAGTGGGTATCCATCCAGGGAAACGATGGGCGCGTCAGTATCCATGCGCCCGCAGCGCGAACGTCGCCGTCGGTCGAGTGCCGACCAACCGTCCGACGAGAGCGAAGAACAAACGAAACTCTCAGAGACAAAGCCAGGCGCGCGCGCGGAGAACGCCCGCTCGCTGCGCCCACGTAGCGGATGCGCCTGTCCTTAACACGTGCCATGCCAGAGACCGCGGAAGTTCTCCGCCGACCCGCCAACCCCCCCCCCCCCCCCCCCCCTTCCCGCCACCCACCCCTCCCTCCCTCCTTCCAGTCACGCATGTGCGCGCCCGCTGGATGAATGCAGACCCTACTGGAACAAGAAGAGCGGATCGGATTCACCGATCACCGTGCGATTCCAGTGCGTTGCTTCTCACTGGATCCGACTGGTTGAACACAGAATCGCGCGGATAAGGACTGTCCACAAGTTTAGAACCCCGCGGATCCGAACTGGAACCGCTCCGATCTGATATTTTAGTACGGGTGAGCAGGACGCTCGGTCGAAATTTCAGTTGTAGAACGCGCAAAAGTGCAGGAGGAGAAGATAGCAATTTCCACGTACGACTAAAATATTTATGAAACAGAAAGTAAGACAAAGCGTATACATTACTTATAAAACTGTGAGCAATGCGGAAGACACGCGCCAGAGCTCAAATTTTATGGCGCCCTTTGTGCATAGACCACCACAAAATGTCCTTCAAAACCTCCAAAATATGCACGTATGTTTCCAATGTTAAATCTAACTTGGCATGTAAATTGTATCGCGCATCGACTTGTTCCTTGTTTTACATGACTGAACTCTGATAACCAATTTATTTTAAACTGTCGTTACCCGAGCATTGACCTCGTTCCAACTGGCGGTAGTCGCTGACGGCTTGAGAAACGTATATGGCGTGGCAGTCCTGATTATGACGTCAAAGCTGCACAATCAATCAGGTTGCGGCATCAACCGTTAAGAACGTCCAACGACCCCTGACGACGCAAGAAGCATGAACACGATGAGCCACAACCTGCGTTTCTTGAGCTGCGAGAGACTATACACCAGCCATATCTGCATGCCGAATTAGAGAATACAGGCTTCATCTCTCTATTACAGACAAATTCAGCGATCACAATATCGTTATTCCCACGCTCTGTCCGTCCACGTCGCATACCAATCCATCCATTCTTTGTTGTTCGCAAACTTGATTGGTGTAGCCAACTAACCCTAGCGGCTGAAATAGCTCAGCGGAAAGCAGGATGGGATTAAGTCCAATGTGTCCCACGATCATCGGGTAGCAACGCGGTGATTCCAAGGGCGCCCTGATATGAGTGGTGCAGTATCAAGCTTAACACGAAAGAGGGCGTCGCGGTTAGAGTCACCAACGGTTTAAGAAAGGCAAGGCGTGGCTCACTACGTAAACACCCCTTGCTTTTGTGATTCGTTCCTCGGCATTTTCATTTATAACGCCGCCATTTGATTGGTTGCGGATCGATAATACGGTGCTGGAGACTCTCCATGCACTACGTTTGTTTAGCTGTCAATGACTACATTTAAGCTTTGTAGTTTACCAGCCATTCCTATTTTACTTAATTTCCCCACTTAAATGCATCGACTAAAATATCCTGCTATTTTATAAGATTTTGTTTCGATCACCCATCTGCCCTTATTATTTTGCTTTCAACCTAGTTTAAGATTAGAATTTTTTTTTCTTTTTTTTTTTTTTTTTTGCTGAGAATTGATTTTGCGCGGAAGAGAATGTGAGTTCTTTTTCACGCTTCTGAAAGTGCTTTCACGCTTTTGAGTGTGGTGACTACCCTTCGTCATACTTCTGTCTCTCCCCCATCTTGTCTCTTGCATGTCCTACCGCTCCGGCCAGGCCGTCAAGGTCCCTGTGAATCCGCTCTACTTCGCCATTCCGGTGACGGTGGCCGCTTCTA
The DNA here is from genome assembly GCF_016920785.2 of Ixodes scapularis. NCBI lineage: Eukaryota > Metazoa > Arthropoda > Arachnida > Ixodida > Ixodidae > Ixodes > Ixodes scapularis. The sequence continues at coordinate 106,273 of NW_024610140.1, forward strand.
CGACGCTCGTGTTCCCGACAGCCTCGTTTGTCCTGGCCTACGTCTACGATCGCCTCGACATCGGGCTCTGGGACTTGGTGAGGGTTTCTAATCTAGAGCAGCTTACTTGACTGGGAGTATGAGTTCGGCGTTCTGGAGCCGCCTAGAACGCGTTTTCCACCGCGATGTGTTCTACCCAGATGGATCTAGAAAATGAAACCCGGTTTTTCGGACCGCATAACAAAACTACATATTGCAAAAAGCTGAAATACAGCCAGATTGTGTAGCTAGAATGTGGGAATAGACTGAGAAAATTGGAGAACACGACGTTTCATGAAGCAAAAAATAAAAAGGTAAAAAAAAAATTCTTTGCGAGCCAACGTCCATTTAAAATTAATTTCGTGAAAGAAAAAAGAAAAACAACAAACATTGATTTTACTTCATGCATGTATTTCAGCAAAAGAAACTTGCTAGTAAAAAAGTGAATATTGTTCTGTTTCTTGCTGGCAAGTTGTTTCCATTAAACAAATTCCACTGACGCCCGCAATATCAATTCGTATTTTGACAAAAAAAAAAGGCTTTGGTGGACGGCGGCTCATAAAAAAACTTCATAGTTTCCTTTTATGTTTCGAACTAGGTAACATTCGTTTTTAAACATACGAATCCTATCCCCACAGATAGCGTCATGTTCTGGCAGTGCTTGAGCCTTCTGCGGTGCGTAATGAACATATGTGATCCGAAAAACGAGGCTTCATTTTCTCGATCGAACCATATGGATTGCCATCCAATACCTGTTTACTTCCCCCACAACGCTAAGCTTGTTTGTGACGTAACATCTCAGCATACCCTATGTCAGTGTGTCAGTCTCCCACAAGTCAGCTGAACTATCCCAAAATTTGCTTAAAGGGACACCCCCCCCCCTCCCCCAGTTTTTATTAAATTTTTGTTAGACAATTTATTGTGGTGTCAAAAGACTTCCCAATCAATATTTTGCTACAGCGTCACGCACATTTTACAGCGAAGATGTATATGACTCGTGGGTCGGACTTTTTAGTGTCAGCGTCCCCACGAAAAAAAAAAAACAACCTTCAGCGATTGAAGTGAAGAGTGCATACATCACGCATGCAATGTACAGCACAGCATTCGTTTCAATAAAGAAAAAGCACAAGAACAAGGATCCGAACCGGATAATTGATGAAAAAGCACGTATGCTTACCGCATAAGCTTCCCGGTGAGGACTACTGTTGCGCAAACTATCGCAGCGACGGCAGCCTGCAACGTGGGGAATGACTTCATTCGCCTCTTGTATTTAAAAAAAGAACCCGCCAGGCAACTGATTCCATTGTTGTTGCGGCACCGCTAGGGCTAGGCCGCATAGTTAGGACTTCCGAGGAGCAGCGTGAATACGACGAGCGGCAAAGGGAAAAGGAACGGCAATACGACCAGCGGCGGCATTTGGTTCAGTGAAGTGGGCAATCGTTGCCGGTGATACCACAGCTTTGCTGGCAAATCCACGCTGGGAAGTCGCAAAAATGCGACTTCCCAGCGTGGATTGGAGCCTCATCCATTTTATTTATACGTGATGCTGTCAAAAAAAAAAGAATAAACGCAATTCTTTGAAACTAAAATTGAAACTGAAAGAGGGAGGAAGAAGAAATATAGAGGAGAGTGTTGCCGGAAGTTACGTATCTGTGCAACTTTTTTCAATCAACGTATCCGCATCTTGTTAGAAGCCACAAAATATGGGTATCATATTTTGTTTTCTATTTTTAATATTGAGTGTGTGCCTTCGGTGACCGATGACTTTGATTATCGTTAGTGGTTGCGTCTAAATCCTAGAAAACGCCACGTGACCACAGAGACGATAGCGAGCGCGACTAAAACCGGCCAGTTTTTGATCGGCGAGTTTCGGGCGGAAAGAAAACAAATTTCGAGCCGCAAATTGTCTTCTGAGTAGTTGTGCTCTCATAAGTCATGTACACCTAAAATCCTTGGCGAGAATAGATACCATTGGCATTGTCCCTCTAAGGACGCTGGATGAGCCCCCTCTTCGCGACAAGACATAATTCCGGTCGCGCCCTGTTAATGTTTACGCAAGTGACCTCACGGCCAGCATTTTCCTTGCCGTGACATCACGGGCTGTTCTCCTGGCTGCTTATCATTGCGATCCACAACTGTAAGGTGTGCGTACAAAGCGGTGTGGAAGCTTAGAGTTATCGTTAAGGCGCAGTTACCCTGCGAATACATCATACTACAGCCAGTAAATGAGCTACGTTTAGAGTACCGGTACTTCGTTCTCCGGTATGCTATAGTGGACACCGCCATCTTGGTCCATAAAGCAGAGCAGATGCAACTGTTGCTTGTCACAATTTAAAAAAAAATGAGACTTCCTAAGCTTCAGACACAATGGTAGGAAGCTCAGGCGATCTTGTTTTGCTCTGCCGCGAACTGCTTTTGCTACATTAGCCATATAAAAGTGCGAAATTCGGGGTGCAACATCGCGGAACACACTCTGGTTACGCGAATTATACAAAATGAAATTCTTGGCATACGACCGCCTCAAAGTTTTTAATATAAACATATATACTAATTACAGTAATTAAAAAGCTAAATACCAAATTTTAGCTGATTATTATGATAATAGTGATGGTTATATTCCCATCTAATGTCCGTCGAGCCATATAAACACGCCGTGAAAACCGCATTCATATTACTTTTCCCCCCTTTATTTAAAAATTTGGCGTAGCTAACAAAAAAACTGTGTTTTGACGTTAAACAGAGACTCTCAGATTCGGGACGAACGCAACCACGGGGGAAAAGCGAGTCCCTCCAGACAGCGGTTTCTATCGCGCTGTAGCCGTCCGTGTCAGTCAAACCGGTTTTGTCCCACGCACAGGGTGACATCGGTTGCCTGTGGCGGTGGGGGTCCTCCTCTCCCTCGGAGAAGCAGAGGGAAAAAGGACAAAGAGGATACGGCAAGAAGCTTGCCATTCCGTTCTGTTGCAGCACAGATTGGAATGGAAAACGAATCTGTACGCACGCCATTTTGACTATTGAACGAAAGTTGTTCGCAATAGAGATAATATAAGTGTTGTTGTACTCAACGGAGCGCCTCATCTGCCAGCAAGAGACAACAACTGCAACAGAAAAGTTGGTGCTAGAAACCCGGGATTACAGCACTGCGAACACTTCGAACGCCGAAAGAAAAGTGAGTGATTCTTCCTTCTACTAGAACGACAGCAGGGAAGTTCACAAGAAAAAGCGCAAGGCGATTCGGTTACAAGTGACGAGGCTTGTGAACGACGTTGAAGCGTTCCTACAGTGCGTGCAACCCAACAGCGAGGACCTAAAGCTACTCATCGAACGACTGGCCCTAGAGCAGGGTGAACTTAACACCGCCGACGCCACCATCGAGCCGCTCATTTCGGAGCAGGACGGAGACCTCAAATTCACCCACGTTCTCAAATATGCATAGAAAATCGTGACCTACATGAAAAAGCTGAAGAGGCAGCTAAGATGCAGAGTGGAACGCGGCAATTTATCCAACGAAGGTAACCTAGTCGGAAGCACAAACAGATCGCCAACGCCAACGAACTTCTGAAATTCAACGGTCAACATAAGAAATGGCAGCCTTTTTGGGACCAGTTCGAGAGCGCCACACATCTGAACTCAGACCTATCGCCGGCGTAAAGGTTCAACTACCTGCGATCAGCGCTGAGTGGCGATGGAGCATCTGCCATTGCTGGCCTTAACACCCCACCATACAGTGCTACTCCGACGCCTTGGACCTCCTGTGAAAGACGTTCGGAAGCCAGGAAGCACTCATCCAAGACCACATGAAGGGCCTGATGGATATTTTTCATGTGTCGTCGTCACGGAACACTAAAGTCCTCAGGCGTTTGTACGTTTGTGAATGGGGCCTCTGGAGTACAACCTAAAGATGGCAGCGGTGGACACGGAGGACGACATCAGCCGGGGCCGGCCACTTTAGATACACACGATATAAGCATAAATGTCTGAAAATTCCAGAATAAAAGTTTACAGGAGTTCTAGAAAACCTTTTCTATTCACAATGTATCCACCTTTTTATCGCGTTCCTTGAGCTAATTGGCCGACCACTCGGGATCGAAAAGCTGTAGACTGAAGTGTCTCGACTTTGAATAGAAGATCTACAGACATTCTAGCAGTATTTGCTATCCACAATGTATCTCCATTTTTAACGACTTTTTTCAGTTAATTGGCACCTCTATTTGGATACAAAAGGTATACACTAATATGTCTTAACATTGGATAAATGGTCTACAGGCATTCTATCTGAATTTTAGACACTTGTGTCTACAGCTTTTCGAAACCCAGTGGTCGGCCAATTAGCTCAAGAAACGCGATAAAAAGTTAGATACACGTTCAATAAGTAATCTATTTACTGAATCCACAATTCTGCATTTAAATTGGATACTCCCTCGCTCAATTTTTATGTAAGGGCTGTTTCGTGGCCGCTTCTTTCCAACATACTCGCGCACCCTGGCCGAGAAAAAAGAAAGAAAAAAAAAAAAAGACAGTACCAGAAGCGCTCGGAGACTTTTTCGAGAGAAAGACAGATGCAACTTTATTCAAACCAGCCATATCCGGGCAGTGGAAACTAGAGCGCGGGATCCTTCAAAAGGACCCCGGTGGACCAGGTCTGAGAGGACGTTGAAGGGGCCTGAAGGTCCCGCACATGGATGCGCGTACAAAGCAGTGTGTCGAACCGAAACTTTTTTTGGTTCGGTTCAGGTTACGGTTCAAATACTTTGGTTCGGGTGAGGTTCAACTACGGAGCAGAAAAAATAACAATTCGAACTAGTTTGAACCGCTTCATACCGGTTCATATAACGGTTCAAGGAAAAATACAACAAAAATTAACCGATTATTTGCACACCTCTACTACCATAAAGTAAATTATAACGGTATAAAATACGCGCTCATTTATTGTGTTTGTGTAATCCGTCTATCTACTGGAATGATCTGCAAAAATTCAAGACATGGTATGTGACTGGGCACCAAGTTTTTATTCACTAAACACAGCATAAAATATATCTACTGAAAGAATGGACGAGTGCCTTTCCCAAATTGCTACATGCATAGACAATATTAATTTCACCTGATGTGTACGCTCTCCCTTCGCTGCCTTAAATGACCGGAGAAAAAAGACACCACCTGGTATATGCGTCCGAACTCAGTCGCGTTTGTTGACGTGATAGGATGTATTTCCACCCCAAGAAGGACCGTTTCATGCTGACTTGTGTGGCCGATTCTGCACAAGCGAATATAATTCGGGGCGCCGGGACATCTCCCTTTCTCGAAATTTCCAGACATTTCTACACCCTCTAATTCGGGGAACCTTTTCAAAACTGTCGAGTAGGGTCTGAATCTTTCCAAATATCAGAGAATGATCGATGAATCAGGCAGTCGCTTTTTTGTTAAAAGGGAACGTTTTGAGGTCGCCATCAGGGGAAGTGGAACTCACCGTTGTGCACGTGCTTGAGGTTGTGGGTACTGGCGCGAAGCTTTTTTTGCGCCAGTAGCAGATGCTGCTTTGCACTGAACCTCTCCTTGCATGTTAGCGTGACATGGTATCGAGGATAAAAAAAAATATAGCCACACAGAATATGTCGCTTCAGAGCAACACGTTCTCTAGCCTCTCATGTCAGCAGTCGGCTTACTCGCAACCGGGGTGTCAATTTCTTGACGTCTCAATTCGACACGTGGGCCATGCTTCGTAGAAGTCTCCCAAAGTTAATTCCTCCCTTTGAAGCTGCACTGTTGCTTCCTAAACCGGCGCCAGGGAGGCGACTACGCTGTTTATTGATTGCCAGTCGTCTTGAGTAAAGCCGTGTTCATTATCGTTTGCAATAAACTCGTCGCAAAACTCTCTCAGCCCAAGCAGTCGACGCGCTATAGCGCGATGGACATCCAGGATGGGCTTCTTCAGAATGATTTTCTGAAGCAAGGAGAGCACGGCTTGCGACCTAATTTGTTTTACAACTTTTCGGACCTTCTGCACAATACCAGTAGCAGCTGTAGAGTTGAGAGGGTCATGTGCAGCGAGCTCCAGCGTGTACGCAAGACACCTCATTCCTTGAAGAAGAGGTTTCTTATCTGGGAAGCAAAAGCTCCCTCTAATTCTACGAGGTAGAAGGCACCATCTGGGACGCCACTGTACACGTGCACGTCGTCGCCTACCATATCAGACAGGTCGAATCTCTCCGCGGTAGGGCCCGCAGATTATTTTGCCAAGAGAGCAACTGTTTTCATCATATTGGCTCTATTGTCGTTCGTTACACAGTATGCCTGATCTGGGGAAGAGTCGTACCTTGAAATTACCTACAGAATTTTGCTTTTCAAACGTTCCGCGGTGTGTACGCGTCGCTCAAACATTTATTTAATTACCAGCATTTGTAGGTGAATGTTCCCACTTTCGGACACGTTCGACGTTCACGCCGAGAACAGCGCGATAGCGCGGCGCAGTTAATTTTCAGCGACACCAACCTTATGCTTTAAGAGACTCGGAGACCTCTTCTCTGGCAATTTCTGCCTTTTCCAAAACTTTCTGCGGGATGCTGCACTTACTGTGACGCGCTCTTTGAGGCCGTTCAAACCGGGATCGGTCATTTTCCAGAGCCCGGAGCACGGTGGCCCGAAGTCATCCATCAAACGAAACGGCCGACCGTTTGTGGTGACGAGCTCTATAACGGTTTTCATTGGAACTTTTGTTCTATATTAAATATTTCAAATGTTCCCTAAATAATTTTAATTTTCATGAAAAACCCGAGACTGAGGTATCGACAGACGACGGAAAGAAAGAGAAGAGAACGTCTCAAAAAGAGCTACACATTTATTGAGAACACAACTCTTTATATAGAGTTGAAAAAAGACGGAAGGAAAGAGAACCCTTTTTCACATCACCTCTTTCAACACAAGATGCGACACAGGACCTCTAACGATGGATTCAAGCAAACAAACCATCTGACAGCACCAAGAATGGCAATAAGGTCCTCTAATCCCTTAGTGAAGCGTTTACCCGACTCAAACGCGCGCCGCGGCTCTGTAACGACGAAAATGCCGCTTGCCTTGATGTTTTTTTTGTTTTGTTTTTAATTAGCTTGAAGGTTTTTTTTTTTTTTTTGTTTTTTGTTTTTAAGCATTATGTTGCCTGCAGGTGGGTGTTGCTTGAAAACATGTATTTTTCAAAAAAGCAAAGGGAAACCTTGTTTATGGGAGATGTGCCCCGAGACGATAGGATGAAAGTGTTTAGAATTCAGGGCTGGACAGTGTCACGATACCTATGTGTCACGATAAAATTTAGAGACACCTTCGAGTATATGAATATTTGTGTCCAGATACTGTTGAGAAATGTATTTGTATTTCAGTAGTGAAATACTTTTTCGACTAGCGATTGTTCTGCGACACTTTGACAGGCTCAGGTATCGATACCTTTTTTGTCAAAAATTTACTGGTGCAGAGGGTTCCATAGTTTATAATATAAAACCGTCACACAACAACCTGTAAAAAAGGAGGGAGAATATATTATCTTGCGTATTGCATAAAAAGTCACCAAAATTGAAAAAAATAAAGGGGTTCCATAATTGGCCACTTGAGTCACTCATTTTCTCCCAGGCCTCTAATTTCCTTCGGAAACCAACGGGCCCGGCTCTCTTGCTTAATATCTCTCTTCACCCCCCCCCCCCCCCCCCCACTCCCTTCCCTCCTTGCCTTCTTGGGTTAAACAGAAACACTTAAGACGCACCCTGGTATTTCAATTTACCGCCAGAACTGAAAATCATAATGTTCCAAACAAGGAAATGAGGTGAAACAGAGCTCATTTCCGGCAGATCACGTCCACGTCATCTACTCCTCCCAGAGACGGTGGTTCCTCGTCTTTAGCAAGACGCGGACAGACCCATGTGGGGACGGAAGTGTTTCGATACCTTGACGACGACGAGCAAAGAGGTCTTGATGCTTCAGGAGTTTCTTCCATCAAGGCGTATTTTATTCGTCTAGTCGGTGTTAGATACTATTTTCTCTTTCGCTGGTCTGAAACAGGGACAAAATTGTCAGTGCCTTGACGATAAGCTCTTTAAAAAGGTAATCATGCTGAGGTGCGATTAGTTTATTTCGAAGTTTCTAGATTTGTTTCCTGATCAAATAAATGTTATATTGTTTGGTAATTCTAATCTTTCTGTTTCGTATCGTATTTGATACTTGCAACACTCATGACAGTTTGAGATGCACTGCGCATTATACGTATTTGCGTAGCATGGCCTCGTTTGAAAAAAAAAAATCAGTCCTGTGTTAATTTACTGGACAGTCAAAGCGACAGATTTGACAAACCATGGCGAAGTCGTTGGGTATCGACGTCGCGTTCGCGCACCGTGAAGCGCGTGAACAAAAGCGTTCGGTGTAAAAAAAAAAAAAAAAAAGACATCTGACCATTTCGGTCCGAACGCTTCTGGTTCTTTTTTGTTCATATCGCGGGAAAGCGCGTTTCCTAGCAAAAGGCCCTTGGCATTGACAGTGTGCTACAACGGCATTTTGTTATGGACTATTAATTTGTTTTTAGAAAGCGCGTGCAGTGGGCATTAAGTACTACGGAACCTCAATATAGAGCGGGTTGTAAACGCTGTGACGTAGCTCTTTGGTAGCACCTCCGCTTCACGCGCAGCGGTGGTGCGATTTTTTTCGGAGATTTGGCAGCATCGATGTTATCAACAGCAAGATCACTACAAGATTGGCAACTACAACGTCATCTACGGATGTCAATATCAGCGGTAGGAATAGCCAATGACAGCTATCGCTGTAGAAATCAGGGAATGAGTTGCGGTTATCCCGCCTCCAGCGCTAGCCTCGAACCTTTGATAACCCTTTGACGTGTCGCGAGCTTCGAGCGTCCTCGAGCAGCCAAAAACACGGCGGAACGAAGGAGCGCGTTTTGGAGGCCAGGCGCTCTGAAGAAACGCCAGCGGATGTTTTTATCCTGTCGGTGACTACAGCAGACGACGCTGGCGTTTGGCCTTCGACGCTCCATGGCAAGATACCGACGCCATTGCTCCCCCTGCGCGAGGAGATGAGAATCTTGTTCGCTATGATTGGAGGAAGGCAGTGGGTAGAGGTAAAGTCACTGCCATCCGACAAAACGATGGTCTCAAAGAACTAACAGAACCATGGGTCTTCTGATCTCCCATTCGCTCCCCTAAAAGACTATATGGTTGGAGCTAGGTACCGTGCGCAAAAGCTGGGGATTAACTGCACTCGACCGGGACTAACCGAGAGGCGTGGGCGAGCAAAAGCAGCCCTTAGTCCTCCTCAGACAGGGTGCATCTCCTTGTTTAGTTCCCTAAGGCAAACGGAATGCTCGCCAAAAAGACATAGCTAATATTTTGCCCGTCTTGGGAATCGGCACGATTCAGACCGGCACGCCTGAAAGTGTTGAACAAATTCGGACCAAACTGAAAAGTTTCCTTAATGTGCAACGATTGTTCAGACATTACGTGGTACAATGACCTTCGTGCAGTGTGTGAATGTGAGTTAACAATCGTGTTAACTCGCCTTCACCCTACTGTCTTCAACAATTATCATGTTGACATTGGACAAGTCTCTCTGACTTGATCTGCCCTCGAGGTAACGTGAGTATTTATCCAAACAGAATATCTCTAAATACTTACACATTTATATTTTGTTCAATGTATCTTCAAAGTATGTTGTTCAAATACCTTGAAGAGTCTGTAGAAGACGCGATTTTAGCACCGGAGTCTCGCACTCCAAGTAAATTGCCACCTCAATCGCCAAAACTGAGAGAACAATTCGAAACTCCCGGGAAACATATCTGCGTTTCCCCGGCACCAATCTTTCTGGCAGATAAAGCAATGGCACAACTTTCACAGGATTCATAAATTAAGGAAAGTAGCGCCATTGCCTTCCCTGTCTGCCAACAGGACTCAACCAGATACAAACAAGCAGACGACCAAAACCTCGCAAGGCGATTGGCTAATTGCATTAGAGCTTCACTGTACTAAAAGCGTTCCTCGTCAATGTTAGCGTCTTTTCCACTGTGTGTGCAATCGACGTATCAATCATGCTTAACAGCCCAAATTTCTTACAATGATACTGCTCTTTTTACGTATTCAACACAATTGAAAATTACTTGTCGATGCCTCCGAGTATTGACGCCACATGTGGTGGCGGGACGAGGATGTACGCTTCTTTCGCCGGAGTGTAAATAGAAACATCTCGGTATACAAGAAACACCACTGTAAATCTACCCGTCACAAGCAAATGTGGATCGGCTCACCAAGAATGGGGAGTCAAGGAGAACCTGCTTAATACATGAACCAAAATGACTTAGAGATACTTTCCCAGAGTCAAATGATTTTTGGTGGAGGCTGATTGATTACCTGGAATACAGCAGGACAATAACAGGCCAACGTTTTCCACAAACTGCGTGAAGCCATCGTGAAAAAACAAAGAGGATTGATGACAAGAGGCTCCTCCTCCTGCACGACGTCGCCCCCGTTCACAAGTTTCATGTTGCCCAGACTGCCATTCGAGAGTGTGCTTTCGAAGATCTTGATCACTCACTCACAGCCTATAGTCCCAATCTGTTCCCAGTGACTTGTTTATTTTTTTTTTAATCCAGAATCTGAAAAAAACACCTTAAGATAACAAAATTCAATGACTTGAACGCACTGAAAACTGCCGCAGAGCCATAGCAACAATTTTGAGATGTTTTAGAAGTTTTTTTAAACAAATGGGAGTAGTGCATTATACAATGATAAATTATGTCTAAAAATAATTTATTTTTCAAATTCCTGAAAGTGTTTCTTTTTTTTTTAATATACGAGTTGCAAACTTGCTGATCCTCCTTCGTACCAACGGTACACTTGAGTGTCTGACACTACTGTTATTTTCATCGATGAAAGCAGAATTATTCCTACTAAAGACGTCAGAGTAAAATTTTGCCAATCGTGGAAAGCCGACCGCAGTAACTCGTTTAACCGCGCATATCCCTAATACTCCGTCTACCGCCACGCTGACAGGGCCGTGGACGCCACATGCTCTTTGGACCATTTGGATGTCTACCCTTCGCCACGCGGCCACGCTCCCACCCCTAACCCCCGAAAGCGGGGGGCGGCGGAGAGAAGCTCACCGGAGATAAGCTCACAGGAGAAAAGCCCACCGCAAAACCGGCAGATGCGGAGAAAAGCTCACCGGCCTTCGAGCGGATGCGGAGAAAAGCTCACTGATCTTTTAAACTTAGCGGATTCTGCGTCAAACGTGGCAGTTTAACACAATTCGGATTCGTCACTTTATTAAAAATATGTCCTCTTTTTTGTAATATTCTTGGAGTTCATAGGGCATATTAGGGGCGAAGCTCCTTAGGGTCTAGCCTTGTCCGTCCGGCGTCCGTGCTCACATCGATTGCCATCCCATCTGTCTTCTTAAAAAAAAAATGTTTGTGCAGTCGACAGGATTCGAACCTGTGCGGGGAGACCCCAATGAATTTCTAGTCCATCGCCTTAACCACTTGGCCACGACTGCGGGACGAGTAGGGGGCTCTGAGATGTGGTAGTAACTCAAGAGCTGGGGATGCTGGCCTGCATAGACCTAGTCTTTGCGAACTTCAGGATGGATCTGCTAGAAGAACCACTGGCTCTGCATTTGCCCGTCTATAAAGCTGTAATAATGAAGTTGAAACGCAACCCCGGAACTCAGCACTACGTATGAGCAACAAAAAAAATCAGCACAATCAGCACTACCTATGAACAAAATCAGTATCATCAGCACCACCAGAGCTTCGCCCCAATCAACATCATTCACCACGTGGAGATGCGGTCATTTTTACTAATTTCTCAGAAACTTGTAATTACCCATTTTGTGTATTAATAAAGCCGCAGCTATAAAACCAGAACATGGTACGCCGCTAAATTGACTACACACTATTGACAGCTGACAGTGGGCCGTCGGTGGCTCTGTCAGATAAAGAGGTTTGTTTTTTCGCGAGCTAATATGGATAGCGGTGTGTGAACCGTTTCAGCTCGAAATATTGTGTAGTGCCCAATAAATAAGTAGGTATTTGTTGATGTAATCAGCATCGGCTACGCTGTTTTCTTCGTTAATTTCACTAACAAATTTTTAGTTGCGACAACAGCTTCGTCCTGTCGTGTTTCCTGCATTCACTCCGTCGTCCTCGTTTGAGTGATTTTCATCATTTACAGGGTGTCACAAAAGAAAATTTACGGGGATTTTTTTTACCGCAAAAATAAACTAAGCATCGCCGAGTGCTCATTCTCCGCCCGAAGGTAGCGCTAGAGGTCACAACCAGATGCCAAAGATTCAGCCTGATTCGATACCTTATTCAAAAGTTAAAAGTGATTTTCTGAAAGGTTCAGCGGGAAAATAGAGCCCAATTTTGGCCGTTTTCGGTTTCTGGCGCCATAGGGCCCCATGTATTCGAAAACTCCGTCGACCGCCATTTTCTTATTCAACTTTTCAGAAAATCACTTATAACTTTCGAATAAGGTATCAGATCGGTCTGAAACTTTAGTATCTAGTCCTGACCTCTAGCGCTACCTTTGGGCGGAGAATGAGCGCTTGGCGATGCCTAGTTCAGTTTTGCGGTAAAAGGATCCCTGTAAATTTTCTTTTGCGACACCCTGTATAACGTGTATCAACTCACCCCAATCGCTACCTTAGAGAAGACTACTTTATATAAAGGCCACAAGTAACAACGGTGCAAGTGTGCAGCTCTGAAGGTCATGGATGGCTCCCCGTAGAAGGGCACTATCACACAAAGGACACTTGTGGAAACACCAGCACAAACGGCTAGAAAACGTGCATGTCCGTGGAAGAGAGAAGCCTCGATATCCTACAAACTGTTTTATCCTGTTTTCAAAGGTTAACAAAAGCTTCAAAGATAACCAACCGGCTCAGCTACAGGCCATCACTTCAAAGAAATTTCAGGCACCGCTTTGTTGCGCGTTCACTTTCGGATTTTCGGCATTTACAGTTATGCCTTTTAAATTTTTAGGCAAACCTTACTAGTTTTCGAACTCTTTCCTGTTCTTCAAGTTCATAAAGTTAGTCAGTTAGGCTTTCGTTGCCTAGCCACAGAAAACACTCGCCTGCAGTTATTAATTTAGGAGCAATATATAAAAAAACGACAATTTCTTTTTTACAAAGCTGATGAATTTCAATGATAATAAATTGGATATATGTTACGCATGTTCCAGCAGCCTCTATATAAAAAGAAGAAAAACAATCTGTGAGCTTTTCTCCGCATGCGTTCAATGGCCGGTGAGCTTTTCTCCGCATCCGTTGGTTTCGCGGTGAGCTTTGGTTTGGTGAGCTTATCTCTGGTGAGCTTTTCTCCGCGATTCGAGAGCGGGATCAGCTGATGAAACGGGTGCAGTGTATTTTCACGGCAGGCCCGTAGCTGCCAGTCGCTGTCAGCTTAGGCGTGAACGGAGTGCTTTATGCATCATGTAACGCTCGTATGGGCGACTCATCATTTCGCAGGTGCTATGCGGCTTGGTGGTGAAGATAATCTGCGTGGCCATCATCATTCTGACGGTCAGCACGTTGGGCAACTATATTTTCCACTGGACCCTGCTGCCCCCGTGGATAGGTCGTGACATGGTCACCAACGCCACCGTCAGCCACTGACCGCTTTGGCCACGTCGCGACGTCACAAATGACGTGCTATGGATCCTCCATGGTGCATGGTTGGAATCTAATTGGCCCTTCAGCTCAAAAGATGCACACAGTGTCCAGCCATTGCTTGGATGAGGCATCATCGACTGCTTTTTTAGAGTGCCGTGTTGTTTTTGTCGGGATTCATGCGCCGTAGAGCTGAGAAGGAGAACACGCCTTTCAGCTATCAGAAGATGGACTGATTGGCTCCAGCCTTGTTTTTCTAGTGATTGGCATAGCTCCCTCATATATGGAACCAAGAGCTTAAGCATTCTTGAGCCTGTTTGTCACAGGCGTTTTGTATAATATTTTGTTGATAGGTTCGAACGCTAGTGCGATTTAAATACGTGTTTAGTGGCATAACTTTGCAAAGTGCTTCATTATCGACACTGTGAAATTTTTCTTGTTCTTTCTTGAATCAGATTGGACCATACAGCTACGACTGGAACAAATTAAATAGCGAACTCCCTATTTAAATTTATCATGTCCTGATATCTCCGTTTGCATTGAACAAGGAATAGCCCATAAACCACATTCCGCAAGTGTTGCAAGTTGAGTGTTTTATTTTCTTATATATTTTCACCACAAAATATTTTAAACTATAACTTGTGTTTGTGTGCGTGCGTGCGTTTCTTTATACGTTTTGAGCAAACACGGTGAAATAAACCCATGGCCTTTACAAAGCGCAAAACATTTGCACAGTGAAAATGTTTCTTTTTTTAACTGTAAATACAACACTGGAGTTCAGAATGGAAAGAATGAAACATCAAAAAACGTCGCTACATAATCGAATAGATTGCTAATCAGATGTTGCTTTTGTGACTAATTATATGACGTGAGGTCAGTATTCAATTTATCCCCGATGCTTGTGGGGAGGAGAACCATATCAAGCAATAATCGTCCGTGTTTTTTTTTTCTCCTTTCCCCTCTCCACTGGATTGACGTGAGGTCAGTAGTTAGTCAGTAGTTCTAAAAATGCAGCCACCCGTAAATTCCAGATTCACCTTTTCACTTTCGAAATGCATAAAACAGCGAAAAGTACTTGCTGAGTTCTGTTCTAATACATATCGCTCGAAATGCCCAAAGAAGTGGAAAAAAAAAAAAAAAAAAGAGAATTATTATTCAAGATTCATTAGAAAGCCACTTGGGGCAGGCTAATTTCCAGCTTCCTAACATCCCATACCAATGACATCACGGCGGTGGCACTGTCCCAACGTTTCACGCGCAAGTTGCTGAGCATTTTTAACGCGCCTGTTTGAGATCATGTTTGAGTGTAAGATACTAGGAAGAGCAAACTCCGCGCTTTGAACGGGTCTACCGAGCACGCACGCGGTTGTTGGGTTCCGTTTCGCTTACAAACGATGAAAGATATATTCTTTTGCATATGCGGAGTGCCACAGATTTCACGTGCTATTAAGCTTGTTTAGGAAACATAAATGGATGTGTAAAAAGAGTTCAGACATTAGGCCTCGGTTATTGTAAAAAAATGTTTTATTGAAGTCAAAGGCTATATCTTGTTAGCGATCTTTAGGTGTGCATTTATACTTGACCACAACTGCTTATTGATCTCGATACCACATGAAAATAAGCTCTGCATTATTCAAGCTTTTACGCTGCATTACACATGTCTTATTTTATTCTGCCTTGTCAATAGCTTTCGCGTATAGCAATCATTTCTTCTCTCATAAAAAAAAACTTATTTTATAAGATTTGTATTTCAAGACACTGAAAAAGTAACGAACAATCGTTTTTGCTCCGACATCAAAGAGTTCTGTTGGCAACCTTGAAGGCGACGTGGTAGCGCTTGTCCATGGGATAGAGATAAAACCAGAACAGGCCCATGGAGGCGAAGACGGCGCCAAACCACAAGACCATGATGAAGAGCAAGGCGACTCCCGGAACCAGGGTCCCTGGGGCAGGTCGATTTGGGGGCAGGAATGCGGCCTTGCGAGGACTCGAGACGACCTGTCGTACAAACCAATGATGTGCAGTGCTAATCACACTTGTCTGTAAATGGCTCTTTATATTCCGTCGTCACGTCGACGAGCGCCCGATTACGTTGGCCTACGCTATTCACGTCGTGGACTAGCGCAGATCGACGGCGGTGGCTATCCCAGAAGCCCTCGCTTGAACGCCTTATTCGCGAATCCGGATGTCGGGGCCACGCCGGGGTCAGTCGATTTGCGCAAGATGCTCATTCCTGTGATTTGAGCCTGCCGTTCTTACCGTGTGTCCTGTGCTATTCTGGTGTTCTCGTGTAAGTGTGTATATTTAACGTTCCCGCACTTGACTGTGTGAGTGTGTGCTAGGACGTGGACTGCACCGAGGATGCGCCACCCCTAAGTCTCGTTAGGCATATCGGCCTAACGAGTCGGGTATGGTGGCGTGCCGGCTAACGCTGGAAGCTCAATGAGATGCCAAACTTGGAGTTAATTATAACTAAGGATGATCTATTTTGCGTGCTATATATGATCATGTGCTAGTTGTGCGCACCGCCAGCTGTTTCTGATCGAAAGAACAAGCGCCGTCGAAAGTATGGGAATGGCGAAGCCAGTGAAAGAGTCTGAACTATTCAGCCGGCCAGAAACTTTCATTTGCGGTGTCTCGCTTGTAAACGATAGTAGCGGTACTCGATGAAAATGAGACTGAATCCTGTATTTTTTGTGTGGGCACTGTGAAGTGCGCTACAATTTAGAGCGCGTACATTGCCTAATTTAGTCATCGGCCGCTCTCTTCAGTGCCTGTTTTTTTAGTCAACGTGAAAGACTACTACGATGATAACATACTGGCTACCTGCCAGAAAGAAGTCACTGTGGAATATCTAGCGCATAGATTTCGTCGAAGCATTACGGCATTTTCACCGGAATCGATTGCCATGACCTTGGCGTACCTGCCGAGCGGCCTAGCTTCGACGGACGCGATATTATAATTTTTTGGTTTCCCGTCGACATTTGTGTGATATTTCAGAGAAAATAAATGCTTTTTTTTCCACACGTTTTTCCAATAGTTCGCTCGTTTTCGTACTGCTAACCACGTCCCCGAATCGCTGTTTTGAAGCTTGACTACACGACATGGACGAACCGCACCGACCGATTGCATGATTAGTACCGACTGGGAAGCGTAACTACTGTGTAGATACAATGCGGCTGCACAAAAACGCGCATACTCCAA
The DNA here is from genome assembly GCF_016920785.2 of Ixodes scapularis. NCBI lineage: Eukaryota > Metazoa > Arthropoda > Arachnida > Ixodida > Ixodidae > Ixodes > Ixodes scapularis. Next base: position 123,148 of record NW_024610140.1, read on the forward strand.
CTGGGGCAGTTCGTCGGGGCGCACTGGACCAGAGCGTACCCTGGACTATGCTGGGCTGTAAGCACGGTCGTTCTGGCGCTTCTTGGCGCAGTGACCGACGAGCGTCGGTCTACGCCGGCGTGCGTTGCGTTTCTCGACGTTGGTGTATAAAGAGCCCTAAACGCAGGAGCGCGCGGCTTCTTCCGGCGACCGCTAGACTGGTGGCATTCGCGGCAACTAATCTGGTCACGTGGGCAACGTGGAATGGTCCGCTCGAGGGTCACCTCTCTCTATCGGACGAATACGGGAGGCTGCTCGCAATGTTCACGCCTCTTTTGGTTCGCATATTGGCTGCGTGCTATCGTGCACGTATCAGCAACTCGCTTTTCCCCGCATGGTGTTGATAAGCTCTCGTGCTTTCGTTTTGTTTTCTATTGCTACGGCGGCGTTGTCGAAGAGCGCGCGAGGAGCCTTCCACACATTCAATGGCGGCCAGCATCAAGTGGGCAGGACAACCATCGACCGGACCGTTCCATGCTACGTGACTAGATTAGTTGCCGCGAGTGCCACCACTCTATCGCTCGCGGGAGAAAGCCGCGCGCACCCGCCTTACAGACAAGCAGGATTAGCCCTGTACCTACAGCATCTCCCAGATTGTAGTCGGCAGATTAAGGATATATAAAAGTTGAAATATTCTGGCGTTATTCAAATATTCGTTGTTCTAGATCGTTCATCATGACGATACGTTTGCACAAAACATCGCTAATGAGAAGTCGCTGACGAGGATGCGAATGAGAGGAATTTGTAAGTCACTATTACATAAGTGGCAGTGAAGGGTGACCATTTTTTAATAAGAATTGTTGCTTGCTCACACTTTAGTTTTCAAATGATCGGGTGGATGTGGCGTGCATTTTCTTTTTCGAGAGGGTTTGTACTAAGTGACTTAACATCCTTCGTCACGGGACACATATTGGTCATAAAACGAGGTGAGTTAAACGTTAAGGTCTAGCTTGATGACACGCGGCCCTGGATTACGTAGGAAGCACGAGACTCGAAGGCAGCGCAGAACAACTTGTTTAAAGATAGCCAGGTAGTCTGAACTACTTGGGGCGGAATTCTTGTTGTATCTTATACGCGGAATTGTAGGCTGTCCCACGTCGGAAGTGCAAAACCCTAGCTGCCTTTGAGAAACACTTTCTTACATCTGGTAATCTGAAAACATTGGTATATTGTAACCATAGTAACATTACTGCCACGGCGTACCGAGATTACGTACCGTAAAAAATGATGCTGAGCAAACCTTCAACTTAAGTATCGCGGCCGAAAAAATGAAGTGCTTTATAGAAGGGGGGGTTGGTTGCTTAATAGAGAGTTTTAGCGCACCATTATCGCTGGCTTCAGCGTGAGCACTGCTCCCGGGAGCTCGCACTGTGACAAAGCACGCTTTTCAACTTGCTCCAGAAGCGTTGTCATCTCACAGTAGCCTGTGGCGACGCTATGCTGAAACACTCTAATAGAGATCCTAATAAATGTATACGCAATGCAGTGAGTTGCTGGCGGGTGCTCCTGCCGGCACTTCAAAGCACGGTTGTGCTGGCGACCGCGGGGTTCCTTACCCGTATCGGTATACGCTATAATAAACCTAACTACTATGTTTTCTTTGCGGTACGTTTCCCAGTCGGTTCAGAAACGCGGGTAAATGGAAGGTTTTTTTTTATGGATTGATTCTGCCGTCCCGCTACGAAGATGCCGCCGCCAGTGCGCATGCGCAGTCGTGTCGAGTTGCGGAGAGCGTTCCAGGAGGGCGGACGCGATCCGTAAATAACACTTATACACCGTTTCACCTCACTATAGACTGCAGCGTACTCTGCGA
>NW_024610141.1:600000-757049 GCF_016920785.2 Ixodes scapularis
CGGTTCATTTGGAGCGCGTATATTCAATACCTCCTAGAAACTAAGGCCGTAGCGCTAAGAGTCGTGACGTCACAATGGCCGGAGAAGGGAGTCCACGTCGAGGAAAGGCGCCCGCTCTGGTTCTCTTTACCCCGGCTGCGTCGTCTGCTCACTCAGGCCACGTGGTTTGTTCTTGCGCGTTTATCCAACATTAATACACGTCTTAAAAGCGTAGTCTTATATAATTTAATATATATATATACAATGTGTTACCAAGGTTGAAAGTAACAAATTTATATTTATGATTGTCCCCGTAACCGCGGGACCAGTGCAGTCCCGCGGCTAACTTTTGTAATGAACCGGCTCCAGTGCGAAAGGAACGCTGAGACATTTCAGAAGGGAAGGAAACCAAAAAAAATCCAGTCATCGCCGCAGGGTGTGTACATGAGCAAGAGATAGGTTGACAACCTTAAGCCTTTCTTCCTACACAGCTGCCGCTGATCTCGTGTGTTGTACTTTTGAGACTTCTTTTCTTCTTCCCTTCGTTTTTCTGACGTCACCGCAGTCTCGAATCGTTTTTTTTTTGTGTGTGTGTGTGTGTGCGTGTGCGTGCGTGCGTGCGTGCGTGCGTGCGTGCGTGCGTGCGTGCGTGCGTGCGTGCGTGCGTGCGTGCGTGTGCGTGTGCGTGTGCGTGTGCGTGTGCGTGTGTGTGTGTGTGTGTGTGTGTGTGTGTGTGTGTGTGCTTGACACTACTGCATTTACGTGGATTCGCGGAACAGGTCCTGCTACGGTTTGAGTGGCATGCGTGGCAACTGGTCAACGATGACACTGGCCGATTATTGATAGACCTTTCTCTCGACAAAGAGAGAGACCTCTTGGAGTCCGTGTTCAAATGTTTTCGTGACGGATATTGTGGGACGAATTAACGCGATCGACAGGTGAGAAACAACTTATTTACGGGCTTTCTTGGTCACGTAGGACAGGAGTAAAGTGCTGCAGTCATTTTTTCTTAATCTCGTGATTGAATGGTATTTTGTTCGCGGTTATCCCTGTGCAATCCCACGGCCGCCCGATTAGGGGGGATCGAGTGGCCGTGCAGTTGCGTCGACATTTGTAGGTATGCGTGGTATTATTCTAGTTTTCACTGGAATGTGAATAACAAGTTTGTGTGATTATTGAAATGCGTTGTTTGTGCTTATGTGTTTATTTATACTAATGTTATCTTATTGCCTTTACCGCGTTTATGCTAGAATCTTAACTGCATTAAGTAATAAAATCATTGTATACAAAAAAGTTATATTTTGTTTTAAGGCAGCTCGAGCCGATAAGGCGAAGTAAATTACACTGTTAGCAAGTCCCGTGTATTTGGTGAATATTTGGGGTGAAAAACACGCTATTTACACAAATTACCATAAATTTACACGTTGAGTAACGGGTAATTCGTTCAAGAATCAGGCGAGGTTGTAAAAAACGTGTTTTCGTTCGGTCATACACGCATAACCGTGTAGCCGACCTCGAAAACACGCACCACCGCCGGCGACGACCGCAGCATTGCCGGCTACCGAAGCACCGGAACGCTTGGGGACACACCTAGAAAGGACCGTGGAGTCAAATTCCGCGGAAAGGAACATGTCTCGGAGACAGATAAGCACCAAAAGCAATTACGCCATGTCGCGAGACGGGGCGAACCCCGCGCTTACCGTGCGTGCTGGCTGCCATTGTTTGTGGTCGACAATGGCAATGCGGCTTCCCTTATGTAGCCCTTGTTTGTATTTATATTAGGGGTCTTGATAATTGTTTCTAACACACCAAAAATAAAGTTAGGCGTATAATTACTCGTTCTAAACAGTTACAATGGCTATAAAAAGCGTGCCCTTGATCTGAACACGCGACATTGCAGTTGGTTTCGTTTTGGCTTCAACCCTTCCAACTGCAAGCGAAGGTGCCGCCGCTTCCCATGCATCCTCCTCAGAATTTACGGCGCTCCGTGGTGTCCAGTGTTGCTGCATCTGTAGGTCATCTTTAATTTAGAGCTGACAGAGAAAATTTGGCCACGGCGTAACGCCGATGTAAGCTGGAAGCTAGAACCGGTTTGCTTTCGTTGTTTTTTATTTGGTCGGAGAAAATCTGGCAACAACGCACGTTTAACATGGCGCCGGTATTCTTTTGGTTGGGCAAGAAGGTTGGAAGGTGCTCGGTTTGCGAGCACATGTAGCGAAGACGTGACCGGAGACGTGCCCCTGTGATGTTCCCGGACGACGGAAAGCATCATTCGCAATCGTCGTGTGTGCTTGGAAAGCGAAGGGTGTCACCGGGTCCACGAGTGCGCAACCACAAGCCAAGGGTCACGACAGCGCTGCCTTTACTTCGGCGATCTCGTTCTGTTTGGTGCAACGCGGCGATGCGACAAAGAGCTGAAGTGTCCGTGGTGTGTGGTGCGGTGCTTGGAGGTAGAAAGCCACACTAGCACGGAGCGCGAATTGGTTGCTGTGGGTTTAGTCCGTCGTAATCAGCTGATCCGGTCCAGCTGGTCCGGGAGGACGCAGCGAGCGTTTTTAAAAGTAAATCTTCCCTCGTTCTGTTTCAAAATGTGGAAGTATACCGACGCATACCGTGAGTAAAAAGCTGTGGACGTTTTCAACAAAATTACGTCGTTTAAATTGAACAATGGACTCCGGATTGTTGTCCTAGATCTGCCGTTTTTATGCTTCGTGTTGGACTGCGTTTGCACAGCGACGCACACAGCTCGAGTAGATGACTCGGTCCTGCAAACGACCGGTAACAGAATTTCATGGAAACTTAAGTCACCACTGATATTTTCCTTTAAATCTCGTGCGAGTTTGTTGCGCTCATCATGCGGTGTGAATAAATTGGGGCAAGATTTCCTACCTGCCCACAGATGCATGAACTGAGACCATTTTTTGCGTGGTGAACATAGTGCTTTTTCTTTGTTTTGGAAAGGCGCTGGTGCATTTACTATGGTACAATCACTTGAGAGTTGAGAAATTGGAGAGAGCGAGCAAGCTTTCCCAACTTTGTCAGTTTTCTATGGCACTGCCCTGTTTCAGTTTCAGTAGGCATATCTAAAAGCGGGTACAAACTGCTCTAAAGCAGGTAAAAAACAGAAGAAGCTTAGGACGGTGCGGACTCCGTGTTTCGCGCTTTTCGTAAGGTGACTGGGTAAATGCTTTTGCGAGGTATGCGGAGTATGCAAGCGATTTTGTTATGCCTGTCGTTTGCGTCTCTCCAGTAAAACGAATAAGATGATCTACAAAGGCGCAATCACAAGCCAAGATTTACAATAGCAGTGCGTTTGCTTCGGTGGTCCGTGTAGTTGTATTTTACTCTGCTCTCTGCAACACCGTGCCATGACGAAGAGCTGGAACCGTCACGGTTTGTGCTGGCCTCCCCGTTGACAGAAACCCGCATCGCCCGCGTCGGCACCGAGTGCGCTTGGGCTGTTGATGCTCACAAGCCACGAATGCTTTCATCCGTGGCTTGTCGCCAGCTGATCCTGCTGCTAAACAGTGAGGAAGCGGCGAGGGTGACCTCTGAAGTGAATGTAGATCCTCGTTCATTCAGTTATCCGGTGTCAAAGTGTGGAAGATGTCCAACGTGTACTGAGGGCGGGAACTACGAGCGTTTTGCCTTGCTTTTATAACCGAAACCAGACCAACGAGATAACTGCCTTGCGTACTCTAAAATGACGGAAGCAATAAGTTTCAACAGGTCGAGTACGTCACCGGGGATGTAGGCGAGACGGTGTACACTGTTTAAACGCTTGCAGTATCCACGAGTGGTACCAGGAAAGCGACGTCAGCAGAGAAGGAGCTCGCCATTCAGCATAATACAGAGCTACGGGCCCGTGTATATTCAAAGTTCGGAATGGTAACAGCGTGACAGTGTAAAAAAAAAAAAAAAAAAAAAAAGACGCATTAGCGTTTTACACCAGTGATCACGAATAACACCGGTCACGAACTCCCGAGCCCCACCGCTCCACTCCAGTGTTGCGGAATGGGTACCCCCAGGGCCGTACCCAGAAAAAACTTTCGGGGGGGGGTTTTCGGGGACAACGGCGGCCATTTTTAAAGTGTCTATTGTCTTATTTTCGCCTATGAATCATGTGCATCGGTGGCATATAATGGAGAGTTACAGCAAACCGGAGATCCGGTCCCGGTTTGGTACCCGGTAGCCGACCGGCGCCGCTGCGCGTGCGCAGAGGTAGAGATTAAAATCGGCTGGCTGCCAGTGCAACGACCAGGGCCGTACACAGAAAACAATTTCGGGGGGGGTCAGAACCCCCTATCCCCCCCCCCCCTGGTTACGGCCCTGGGTACCCCCATTCCATTCCAATTCCATTCCGGGGAATTGGAGTTTTCGATAATTCCATTCCTTTCAACTCCTAAAAATGGGAACACTGGGCCCATTCCCACTCCTGGAATGGCTGAGTCGCTCCATTCCATTCCTCCCATTCCTAAAAGTTAAAAGTGTCACTTGACAGCTGCTATACGTTGCAGGGTTGGGCAGAAATGTTCAGAAATGTATTTGGAAATACAAATACTGGGATAAATGAAAATAGTAACTAAAATAATTATAGTCAAGTCTCAAATATATCTATAAACATGTATCGTGATACGTATCGGAAATACATTTTAAAAAGAGGCAAAAAGTCTTTGGAAATACAAATACAAGAATATATTTTAGGGAGGGCAGAAATATAAATACTGATAATACATTTTTCAAATTTCTTTGAGACGCCAACTGAGATGAGGCTTTAAGTTTGAAGTGGAAGTTTTTTTGGTTTTTGTTTGGTCCCGAAATTACTTTTCCGCCGGCTTGGCACTTCGCCTTGAAGATAGTGGTTCCGGACGAAGAGTCCTCAATGGATTTAAAAAACGTTCCATCAAGGATTGACCGCAGTCCCTTCCCTAGCATCCTGTCTGACTGACCAGTGGTGCGAAAAGACTTCGACCTCTAAAATAAACTCTATCAAAACATCACCACTTCCCTGTCCAATAAGGGCGGCCCTGTCAGCACTGATCACATGACGTCACGGTGAGATGAACTAGTATTCTTGAACCTTGAACATGAAACTTTACCCACGCTGCTGTACGAAAGGACAATGCATACTTTCGTTGTAGCTAACCTCGTTGAAGACCATGCAGGCAGTTGCATTTGGAATTTTTGAGAAAAGTGGACCACCTGAAGCATCCTGAACCACATGTATTATCTTCTGTTACGATTGAAAAATCGATACGGTAGCATCCCTGTTGTGACGGTCCTTCCTGCCGACTCTCCGCCTCCAACGCATGAATGGCAGTCTTCAAGTTTCGCCTAGCATCATTCAAACAAACGTCTCGTGGATTGCGATCTGAGATTGCTGGCACAGGTGCGAGCTCTTCGAGAAACAGCGCGTTCGAGACGACTCGAAAGTGTACGAATTCTGGGTCCGCACAGCGAGGCCACGTCTGGCCTCCTTCCTGGATATCGGATCACCAGAGCAGCAGGTCACGTTCACGTCGGCTGATGACGTACCAGCTGTGCAATATTACAGGCGCAGACGCATACGGATGTGTGTTGAACTTCACTGGTGAAAGGCGCCACCGCCCCCCTCCCCTCCCCTCCCCCCTCTGTTCTTTGCATTGACGCTTGTTTTTTGTTTTGCATTTTTTTCTTTTGCGCATAAGTCTGCTAGGGTGCTACGCGGGTTCGCGGTTTCCCGCTCATTTTATTTCTGAACAACTGACTCCCTGACTGGCTCGGTATAGCTGAACGTAAAAAATAAATAAATAAATAAATCAAATATAAAGAACCTGGCCCATTCCCATTCCATTCCAGGCAAAAGACATTCAATTCCATTCCCATTCCATTCCCCTGAACGTTGCCGCCATTCCATTCCCATTCCATTCCGGGGTCGCGAAAATGCGGAATGATTCCGGAATCATTCCAACTCCGGAGTGGCAACTCCGCAACACTGCTCCACTCAACACCGACACGACAGACGACAACAAACTGCATCAACACGACCCAAAAGTGAAGGCGTCTGCTCCTGTACTGCAACTAGCGGAAGTGAAGTGTTGAGCACATGTCCTTCACAAGAATATATAAAAAAATGCTTTGCGCAAGCATCATTTCCGTTTATTATTAATTATATAATGATAAAATCTTAATAATTAAAAAAAAAATCTGATTCAAGCTAGTCGGACTGCTCATAACACTGGTCTAGCATAAAAATAACAAAAATTTGAATTTCTTCATGACCGGTATAGGATTTATTGTCAATACATCGTTATCTTTCGCAACGGACTAACATTATAGATTTTGCCTCCATACTTTTTAAATGCAAAGAGTTCTTACATACGGCTGTCCATTGCGCCGTGTTTTGTGTCTTCTTCTATAAATCTGTAACGGTCAGCGACTAAATAGCTCACCCGCACATGCCAAGCTTATATACGCCGCGGAGAGAAAAGCATGTCAAGTAGGAAGTGTCGGGCGCAGTGTCGGGTGTTGTGTTTGTGTATATGTCGGTGATGTGTAATGCGTGGTATTGGTGCTGTGCGTGATGTATGTAGGTGTTGTGTCTACTTGTGATCGGTCGCAGGCTCGTAGCATATTAACAAACTTTTTTTTATAGACTGCTAGAAATCCCGCTAGGTGGCGGAAGTTACCGCCCGATTTCAAATAGTTTTGGTCGAGTTATTTGTCCATTTCAGTTCGCTTTTCTGTCTAGCGGCTCGATCGTAGCTACCGTAGCTACTGACGCCGCCGACCGCCGACGACGCACGTACGTATTTTTGCGCGTAGCTACGTCCGCCGCTTGGAGACTGTTTAGTGTGTATAAAATACATCGAAGGAGAACAAACGCCGTCCTGTGTGCTTTCAATTCAGCCGAAAGGCGCGCGGCTTGCTGGGCTCGTCCCTCGCCTGTTCTCGGATGCTGGCCGCCATGTTTTATGAGCACGCTCAGCCAACACGCTGAACCGTGCTTAGCGGAAGAAAAACACGGTGTATCGTGTTAAGTTTACACAGCACCTCATGTGTAGACGAAAAACACAGATGGCTGCGTGTAAAACGAACACGTTTCGACGTGTCCGCTATGGGACAACGGTTTACACGTCTGGGCGTGTTATTTTTGCTAACAGTGTAGTTAACTGTAAATAGTGAGCTTAGCACCCCTGTCACAGGGAAAAGTTAATATATTTTCGTAAAATTATATAGGATTTAATCAGCTCGCGGCAACGTCACAGAACCACTCAGTTAGAAAACTGCCATAGAGCCTGCTTTAAAAAAGTGGCTCCGATCCGTACTCGAGAAGCGAGCTAATGGCGATCGCAACGCCGCCATTTCTCCCGCAGCGTCCACCCCGGGAACTGCACGGCTGCACGTCGAGTCGGGCAAGGGCCGGTGGCGCTTATAAAGTCCCTGTAGGCTGTATCTGGGAAAAGTAGCGCATTCTCTTCCTTCCTCTTCCAAGAAAACCCTCTTTACCCCACCTCTAACTTCCGGTTTGCGACGGAGGCGCCCTCTGGAATTTCCCAAGCGTCACGACGTCCCAGTCAGCTGAAGCGGGCGAGGTGCCGATCGTGCGGACCTTTTTCGTCATATAAGTGTGGCAATGATCTTATTTAGAGCCCGCATTCGCATACGACCGTCCTGAAGCCGCTCCAGATCTGTTCGTCCAACCGTGGATCCCGAAAGTGCTTTGCATAATCCTCCCTACCGAGTTCCGGTAGGTCAGTATCTCGTGAGTGCGTGAGTGTTCGGTTTCATAGGAATCGCAAGTCCCTTTTAATCATCATATCGAACCGCCAAAGTTGCGATTATATTCTCCACGATGTCAAATGATTCCCTAATTTTTATTATGAGTCCTTGGAGAGCTTTCGGGAGGATTCGGCCTACGGGCGCTAAAAACAATTCGGCGGCCTAGAAAGAAAGATACTATTTTCTTTTTAAGGGGAAGCGTGGATGTGGTTGACGCTAAGCTAGCATTTTTAAGCTGACTGCAGTACTAGTAATGATAAAAATCGCTACGTATTTCTGTGCGTGTTTATTCTGTGCATGCTGTAAAAATTTGCGACAACGCGGGCCTTTCGGTACGGGCTACGGGGCTACGCGGTGCCACTAGTCTTCCGAGCGTGAAAAGGTCTATTGGTTTAAAGTTTATGCAAGAGTACATGCGAGCTCCTCAATAACTGACAGTGCTAAACCTGGAGAGCGGTGAAACAGTGGGATAGGAGAACACGAATTCATGTTGTCCTGTCCCTTCGTTTTCGCAGTCTTCAGGGTTATAAAGGTCATTTTTTCAAAGCCGTCTATTTTAGCACACTCAAAACAATATCTAGCCAAGTCAAGAAAGTAGTCAGCTTACCGGATATAAAACAAGCAATCCCTCGGTGAATTTTCCCAGACACTCGACAACTGTCTCCCTTATCTGCTGAGGGGACTGCGCAAAAAAAAAAAAAAACATCGCAAACAAAGTTAGTCGTAAAAATTGTCGCATACTATTTTTGTTGTGTACGGCGTTCACCTGTTTTTTCGGATCGGTGAGGGCGTAACATAGTCTGTACGCCATGCAAACTCTTCGTTTTTCCTGAGATTTAAGAAGAGGAAAAAAAGCGCAATTAAGACGTCAGTAAAGGGTAAAGGTTGTGATGGTGCGTGTATTTAGGGTGTCGTAAACAATTGCAAGCTGTATTTCAATCTTTAGATTGAAATACAGCTTGTATCGTCATATGCACTATTGTATGTATCGTCATATGCACCATTGCGTTGTCATTGATTTTTATTGGTACACTCTGATTCACGTGATATTCAAAACTTTTGGGGGTTTTGAGCGCCCAACACGCAAAGACCATCTGGCAGGTACCAGCGCACGATTAAGAAATAATTTCGATCACATTGGGATCTCTTGCGTGCAACCGACAACTCGGTTGTAGGGCGGCTTTTCTGCAATCAGCCTTCGTCATACTGAGGGCATCTGGCCGAGATTTGAACACACCACCTGGGGATCCATGGGCCGGCGCTTTGACTCGGAGCCCTCGAAGCAGCTTCCTGTGATGTCGCGGTATGATCAACTTGTCGATTAAGTGACGTCACGTCACATGGCGCAGTGTCACGTGAAACCGTGACGTCACGGGACCTGACGTCATGCAGTGTGGTCACGTGACATTGCGGCATCATCATGTGGTATCGTGTAAAGTGACTGACGTCACATGAGCTGATGTCACGTCACGTGAAACAGCGCCGTTTGATGCCGCGACGTCATGTGACCATCCCACGTGGTCAAGTGACGTGATACTACTTTACATCAAACGCTACTAGACCTAATAATGTTGCTGACATCGTAATGTTGGGTGAAATCAGGTCTTCGCGCCATGAGTCATGTGACCTGACGTTATGTGACGCATTATGCGCGCCATGGACGGACATAAAGTCTTTGGTAGCTGCTGTCAGAATGCGATGGCGCAGGGTGATTTCATTCGAATTCAAACTTGTTTGCCCAGGGGGTGGGGGAGGCGAAGAAAGGGATGTGCGGTCCCCAGATATTACCGGAAACATTATATGTGCTAGCTCTATCCCTCAGATGAACAAGTGCCTTTTAAAAATACTTGGACAACATAGTTTGGCAGACATAAAATCCGAAGGGCCAGCAGGTGAAATTTGTCATAAACTAAATTTGATCTTTTTTTTCCAATTTGGACATTGTATTAAGACGTTTGTCATTACTCAAACGGCTACTATGTTTTTCGCAATGCAGATAATTTCATGCAACATTTTTTTTTTTTTGATAAAACAGTGATTTTAAAGTTTTATAGTTATTTTCGTATAAAAAAGCAAACTTGCTACAGGGTGTAATTTTAATTTTAATTCCTCCAGTAAATGGACCGTTCATGATAAGGAAATGAAACAAGCATCAGTGCATGGTTATTGTATCGTAATGCGCTATACAAGATAGCCACGTGACGAAGCGATGAAGTGCTCGCGCTACCGACGCGAGCGCCCGGGACATCGTTCGGAGCTTTTGGGCTGAACGGACACACGCTGGACACTGTGGGACATAACATCGAACTGGTAATGATGTCGCAATAATAAACAACGATACATGGTGTCAGAAGTGGGATGGTCCGGCCACTTCTGACACCATGTATGGTCAAGCCCGGAGTTCCCTCGGTCAAACGGTTTATCAGAGAAAGGCGTGCAGGTTGTGAAGCGGATCCTCAAGAAGACAAAAGAAAGCCGAGAAGATGTTTGGCTGGGTATGCTGAGTTATAGATCAACCCCACTAGAAGACGGACGTTCGCCAGGGGAGCTGCTGCGAGGACGAAGGTTGAGGTCAAGTCTTCCGGACTTCGGTGACCAGCCAGGTTTGAAGGTGCAGAAGCACGTCCAGACCGAGCATTCCAGAGGTCCACTTCCGCAATTGGAAGAGGGCCAGGTCGTCAGAGTCAAAAAGAGATGGTGGTCTAGAAAGCAAAAGTCGTCGCCAAGACACGCCCAAGGTCGTACCAAGTTTTAACCGAGGACGGCAGGGTTATTCGGAGGAACAGGCAACATCTGCTACCGACAACCGAGCCTTTCAGACCGAACACACTGCAAGATGACACCCCGGACGAGGAAACTCATACAGACTTACCGTCGGCGGCATCACCGGGCCATGCTTTAGTGCCTTTAAGCAGGCGTTCGTAATCTCCTCCATGAAGATCCCAGCGGCATGTGACTACACTATGACTGTAACTTTAATCAAGTGCCTTAATGTGTTCTCTCTTTTTTATTTGTTTCTTTTTTTAACTAACGTGATCGCAAAACATTTTTATAAAAAAAAAAAAAAAAACGGGGGGGGGGGGGGGGGGCGTGTGGTGTATCGTATTGCGCTATACAAGATAGCCGCGTGACGAAGCGATGAAGTGCTCGCGCTACCAACGCGAGCGCCCGGGACATCGTTCGGAGCTTTTGGACTGAATGGACACACGCTGGACACTGTGGGACATAACATCGAACTGGTAATGATGTCGCAATAATAAACAACGATACAGTTATGATCATAGGCTATCTGGTAGTACAAGTTATGTCTTGGTAGTATTTACGAGAAAATATATATCCAACCTTCTAAAACTATAAAATTTTGAGATATTTCCAAAGCAGTTTCTTAGATATTCCAATTTTTATATTCGTCTACTTCTTTACTTGATTGTTCATAAGGCATAGAGATACTGGATATAAGTCTTGGGAATAATTGTATTTTTGTTGTATTTTAGGGACAACCAGTTAAATAGGCCAATTTTAGGACTGTTCCTCTGGCCTTGGTTCAACATACTGGCTTCACCGCAATGCTACTGGCGGCCTCAACAATAGCGAATGTTTTTGGAAGCTACTTTACCCTGTGTTTTTTGGTGTCATATGTGTTCATAGCAATCCTGGTATATCGGAGGGGCGTTACGGAGGTCTAAAATAAACCAACTATGTTAACAGTAATGCCACCTGCAGTATAAGAGCAGGGCGTGCCAGATATGTTTCAAGATCTGGAAGGCGAGTGTTATTTTCTTTACAATTGCAGGAGCACAGTGTGACATCAAAAAAGCGTAATTTAAAAATAAGCACCAGGGAATTAATCATAAAGCAGCTCAATACCTATCTGCGTGAACATATATCTGCGATGGTGTGACAATTACGTTTTCCACTTACTTTAGCATATTACTCTTTTAGGTTTTCAAAACATATTTTGTATAAACTTTACATATATTTGCCAAACTATACTCGAGATGCACTCAGCCTTAAAGGGAAGCTGAAACAATTTGAAATATGAAAGAGAAAAAAAAAAAAAATTTGTCCCCAGCCATCACGAATGTCATATAGGTTTCTCATTTTATGCGCGGATTAACCGAAAAAGTGCCATCAAAGTAGTGCTGAAGCCACGCCTCTTCGAGGCAGAGGGAAGGGGAGAGAGGAGGAAGCCCGTCAGACGACGTCTCCCGTTTTGCCGTCTGCTTGGACGAACAGTGTTCTTCCCAGTTGTTCTTTCCGCTAACCGCCATTTTCACTCCGACACCGAGATTTCAAGGGGATGGGTTTCTTAAATGCAAACTTATGAGTTTGAGCCCAACAGGTACACTGTTTTTCCTTTTTTTCTTCTTTTTTTTTTCTTGAAACGTGTTTCGGAGGGCGCACATGAAAACAATGTACAGTGCCCCTCAAACTTAACGCCGCCACACGGTTACACTCGGTTACGCAAATATTGATCTATTGCATGCTACCCAAAGATAAATTGGTCACTGTAGCTGCTCGCATACCTTCCCCTGGTTGGGTTCTTATCGGGGACGCGAATGTTCACCAAGTAGTTCGAACACTAGGTTCAGGAATAGCTCAACAAGTCAATAAACCGCACGATCTACTGGCGGCGTTAAGTTTGAGGGGCACTGTACGTACTGGTATGGGTCTGAAGAGGGCTCGCCTGAATACGACGCTCTGTCGACCATCTTTGAAGCGAAGAAGGCCGTTCAGTGCGTTCCAGGGCACACGAAAAAAGGTGACAAAAATACAGGTGGTAATTATAGGTCGACTTTTCTAGAAAAAAACTATAACATTATTAGTTGTATGCAGTGTACTCGAAAAGCCGCAATCATGTAGCGCAACAGCGGGCTTCGACAGGCTCTTTTTTTTTGTGTTAACCGCCGTATATTAGTGCCTTTATTTTTTGTTTATTTTTATATCGCTGAAGTGACCGTATTTCCCGGACCGACTCTGCTACCCAAGATTTCTTTTTACAGCGAAGCTTTATATGACTCGTATTTGTGTCCGTCGACAGAGCAGCATTGACAGAAAACCATCACGCGCGCGCGCCTTATCATCTGTCATGTAGTTTTGACACTTTTTTCAAGAAGGAAATCATAAAGCAAGTGTCAAAATCACATAATGAATGATAAGGCGCGTGCGAAGAATGGGAAGCACGTAGCGCTTCCCGCGTGCGTTTATTGGTAAAGATTGTGGCCGCATAAGCTGCCACGGACACGGTAGAGTACGATGTGGGGCTGACGCCACTAGCCCCGCTAAGAATGCGACAATGCAAAGCACGTAGCACTCTCCGCATACTTTTCTCGGTAAATATTCTTGCTGCATAAGCTTCCCCGGCAACAGAACCATACAAAGTCTTTCATATACAAAAAAAAAATACAATTTGGAACAGTGCATTTACTTTTCTTTCGTCAATCATTTGGTATAGGACCGCAGGCAATCGTTCCAGGTGATACCCCAGCTTCACTGGCCAACCACCGTCGCAGCACGGATTGGAGCTCCAACGTTTTTGTCTACTAGGCTCTTTAGTCACTAGGGAAAAGGTTGCAGTAACCGGTTATGGCATTCATCATTCATGCGACTTTAAAGGTTCAACTTGCGTTTGTAATGACTTTTTTTACAGTTGCTGATACTTTTTTAGGTCACGACTTTTTTAACGTAAATATAAATTTTGTTATATTTTTTTTTATTTTCCTCTTCAGAAGCGCGTTTTAAAAACAAAAATTATGCGACTTCTTTTTTGTGTGTGAATTGAGTTCATTTTTTAAGTTACGCAATGTTTTTCGTATGAAGTTTGTGTATCATAGAATTGTTCTTTGTACCATATAAATGCGATCGGACTATGATAATGCTTAGTCTAATGCAATCAACAAATCTTGAGCGAAATATGTGAATGTAGAGGTCCAAAAAGCTTTCAGGAATACAACATGAAATTGAGGTCTGCCGTGCACAAATCTCCGCTTCTTCTAAAGTTAAAACGGCATAATACTTGTTGACAAACAAATAAAACACAGTAGAGTGTACAACTATAACAAGAACGGCCCTTCTGCACAGTCATTTGCATAGTTTAAGTTGCTGGAGAAAAGGAGAGGGGGGGAGGGTCGAATGGGGCGACTTTGAAGTTTTAACAAGCAAGTACATCGCGGTTGCCGAACGGCGACCCTGTCTCATCACTCGTCTCATCTCAGGGGAAGCTCTCTCGTCACCCGAAACTGATTATACTGTTCCTTCAAACCACTTCAGCGTTGGTGAACAATGCAGTCTGCATGGTCACGTGTCCAGCAGCTGCCAAGCATGAAGGCCGATCTGTGCCGGATTCTTGTCCTCTGACGACTGTTTTGGGGAGAGTCACCATGGTCCGGCCTAACGCGTCCCGTCAATGGCACTCAGTTAATTGTCAACGTTTTACGTTACTCGAACTATCAGTGAGTATGTTCTTGAACGCATCATGCCGGCCATGAAGCGACGGCCCAAGCGGTCCCTCGTGTCTGCCCGCATCACTAGCTGCGGGGTTGTCATTTTTCTGCTTTTTGACAGCTAGAACGCACACTTTGTCACGTCGAGAGTCCTCAGGACAGATGCTCCTTTCAGATCCACCGAAATATCTCGAAACATTTGAAGCTGAACCCGATATACAGGAGCAGAAGCCTCGGCGTCCAGCTACTTCCGCAAGCGAAGAAGCAAACTAGAATCGAGATGGTGCTTTTATAACGTAGTGGCGCGTCACGCGTGACTAGACAATGGCATGCCGCTGCGGCAATCGCATCTGTTTTCTTCGTTTTTTTCACGCTTAGTGATTATTTTGGGTCAAACGGTTGTGATTTTTTTAACTCAGCAGGCAAAAACACGAAAGAATCAACCATTAACTCATTTTTAAAAGCTTTTTAGCTTCCTTTTAAAGTATATATTTGCTAAGTATATTTCTGTTATACTGATTGCGTACTTTGTGTACTTCCAGTGCACTTTGTGTACTTTGTGTACTTAGAGAGCACGTCTGATAATAGCATTTTCAATATTGATATGGTGATTATAATGTGACTTGTTGCACTGAAGAGAGAGAAATTGAAAATGGCGGTTCTAGCGAAGATTTTGAATAAGCTCTCTGCTTCTTCGCCTTGATCCAGTCGGGCTTTTACCTCGTTATCTTCTTCCTTCCTCGTATCATTACTTCACCGCAGGAGGAAACGGTGTATCGCCGTTTGCGGATGGAGGTAGGGCTTGGGTCTTAGAACGAGGACGGTCTGCGGTTTGTTAGCGTTTTGGTTTTCAAAGGGTTCACATGGCTTAACGAGATAAGTGACGACGGTCTTTGGTAGCGTGGAAGGAGCTTTTGAGCGAGACCAACCCGTCGTTGTGGTGTCCATAGCAAGACCAAGTTTCCTGGGGGGTATGTGATAGCGTGGTGAGTTTGATCATAGCACACACATTAACGATCTTGTGAGCCAAGCGTTCGAAAGCGTGCCAGTTGCGAACTCCTTCAGCCCGACATATGGTCTCAGGCACGTAGTTCATGAGCATTAACTCGTCTTGTAATGGCAGAAGGGAATCAATCATGAGGGACTGTTCGCGGCAAAGGGGAACATAAAATAGAGAATAACCGGTTGTGTCGTGGCGCGAAGAGTTATAGGCAAAGGTAACGTATGGAAGGACAACATCCCAATCGCGATGGTCAAATGATATGTACATAGATAGTATGCGGAGGTCATCCTTTTTAAGCGTGCTGCCATCCCGTTTGTCCATAGGTAGTATACGCCGTTGTCCGCTTAAAAGGCATAAAATCTCAGCAACTACACTTGAAAAAAAAAAAAAAACACGACCACGGTGGAGACGGGTTCTCTTGGTGCACCATCCTTCAAAATGACCTCGTGTAATACGAATTCGGCGACGTCAACAGCTGTTCCTGTCAGAAGTGGGCTCGTAACTGCGTACCGAGAGACGTAACCAGCTGCGACCCAGCGATTACCAGCGGAGGAATCCGGAGACGGTCCGAGGATGTCCACTCCTACAGGCTGAAACGGGTGGTGGGGAGGGGTCAGGGTCTAGAGTAGTACTGCTGGTCGTGTGGATGGTGCTTTCCGACGCTGGCAGGAGTTACAGAAAGAGGCACATCGCTTTATGTTATGGTACATATTTTTCCAGAATAACCGTTGTTTCACGCGGGAGTAGGTGTGAAGCACTCCCAAATGGCCAGAGCATAGTGAGTCATGAAGCTCGGCTAGCACTTTATAATATATAATACCTTTTATATAATATGTAACACTTTATAATATATTAAAATACCTTTAACCATATCTTATCAACTTCTTGTATGATTCGGCGTTCGCTAATAGATATGCGGCATGGACGATGATGTAGAGAGGGGTGGGTACCTGTACCAATGTGATTTGTATTTGTCGTTGCTTGGCCTAAAGGGTGACTGCTGAGGTCAAATATATTGCGGAATTTAGAAAGAAGATCAAGTTTTTTTGTTTTTTTTTTTATTTTGCTTAGTGTCTAATGTGAAGTCTGTAATACTTCTGATTTCAGTGACACGCGATCTTGCCAGTGTTCTCGAAACTAGAGGAGGTGGTGTATCTATGAACACAGAAGATTTAGTTAATGCTAAAACCAATCACGTCACGTCGAGGTATTTGGAGTGTGGCACACTGGGAAGAACTTGAGGGATTTGGCTAAAATTAATTACACAGAGGTAGGTCGTGCTCGTCGAAATAATTACAAGGGTATGTGGGACGGACAGTTCTTTGTGATGAATATGTCTACACTGGAGGACGCAATATAATTGAACAGGTTTGAAAATATTTGGTGCGACCTTTTCGAGGACGGCAGCAAGTGGTTGCCGATAGAACACAGTTTGGACATCGGTGGTTGTGGCGGGTCTGTATGAGCAGCAACGTTGAATTCGATTTTTCCCTTCGCATTGTCTATCAAGCAGATTGAGCATAAATAACATCCCAGCCGAGGATCAAAGAAAATGTACAGCTGGGGATGGACCATAGAAAGAAGAAAAGTCGTCTGATGTTCAAGAGTGATACGCGCAACCGAAATGCCAAGGGAAGGTTTTGCGCGGTCATCTGCTCTGATCAGAAGTTTTCATTTGGGTGGGGTCAAAGGTCTGCATAATTAGCGTTTCAAATCTTCCCTCATAATAAAAATAGCGGGTCCTGTGTCCACAAAGTCATATAAAAGGACGTCATCAATTCTAATGGGCCGCTGGTTATGTGTCGTGGCAGATAGGACATTCAGAGGATTTAGGTGCAGTAACTGTAATGCAGCCCCACCTTTTGAAGCTGCGTAACTTTTTTTTCGGAGTTAAGGCGGTCAGCGGCGAGCGACATCAGGCGTACTCCACTATCGACGTTATTGGGACTGGCCAGAATATCCGTCTTTTGGAGAAGGACCGGCTGGAGTTGGCGGAGCGAATCAATCATCGAAGGAACGACGGTATACTTCATAGTAGATAAAGTACGTTGTCGATTGTTCCATCGTTTTGCGGCAGTAACAGGCGATGTGACCAGCAGCGCTACAGTGAAAGCAAATTGAATGGTTGTCTGGTGTTTTCCATGCCGCTGGGTCTCGTGGAGGAGAGTGAGCTTCACGAGTTCCACGTCCACACTTGGTGGTACGCGTCCCCGCCTTGGCGTCCATGTCGCACAGGGAGAAAATGCTGGATCTTTTGTTTTTGCTTCATGATGCGAGTCTCGCCGGTGAAAGGTTAGTTTCTGTTCGCACTCGGGTGAGCAGTACCTGCCCTCGTCGTCCAAAGACCCCGTGAAGGGAGCAGGGGGTGTTGACGCTCGGTTAGGAGCTCTACGAGTTTTTCTTGGTAGTCATATTTGATCTCGACCCTCTCTTCCGCCGGCTCATATTCTTGGGGTTTGGATTATAGGTGGGGCGATTCTTGAAAGACCAGGTTCGACGTGACGGTGTTGGGACTTATAGCCGGCCCATTTCTTGGAGGTTCACAGCCTTGTTGATATAGTAAGCAGCTGTGTGTTAGTTTGAGAGAAAAAGCATGTAGGGTGGGAGGATGGCATCTACCTCACGGCGGACTATCGTTGCTATCTGTTCTGAAGTTGAAGTTTGGTCCCATGTAGAAGTGCTGTGGTAGTAGGGCGTCGGATAAAGTTAGATGAGATCCTACCCTTTTTTACCTTTTCAAATCGCCGACATTTTTTTACGAGCGTGGCCTTCGATGTTCGTACAGTCCTTAAAAACAAAAAGCTGAAAAGCGTCGTCGGCGATGCCCATCAGAACGTGCGAAATTTGCACGGAGTTGGCCATGGAGGCGTCAACTTTATGGCATAACAACAAGATGGCTTGCACGTACGCCATATATGACTCGGTCGAGGTATGGACGCGCGAAGCTATAGTTTGCGTTTTTCCGATTCCTTGCTGCCTGTGGGATTGCCGAAAAGGTGTCGTAGTTGGTATTTGCACATTTACCACGATGTGTTCGTTTCTTAATTCGTGGTTCAAAACCCAGGTCCGCGCTGTATTTTTAAGATAAAAGATGATGTTGGCCAGCCTCATAATGGGGTCGCACCTGTTGTGGATGCTGGTAAGCTTGTACAAAATTATCTATTCTTATACAACCTGATCCCGTGT
The DNA here is from genome assembly GCF_016920785.2 of Ixodes scapularis. Classification (NCBI taxonomy): domain Eukaryota; kingdom Metazoa; phylum Arthropoda; class Arachnida; order Ixodida; family Ixodidae; genus Ixodes; species Ixodes scapularis. The sequence continues at coordinate 618,373 of NW_024610141.1, forward strand.
GCAGGTAAAACTCCCACGGTGTCGCGGATGATAAATAATCAGTGGCGCTGGGGTTTCCAGTGGAGAGTCTTCAGGCATTCCGAGTGGTGGAAAAGGTGGAAGAATGTCGCTCTTTCGGAGTTACAGCTGTTATTGTGCAGAGGTATGGAAGACGTACACGCACCTCCACAAATGACGCGGGAATTATATAAAGTGGTCTAATTACACTGAAAAAAGAGATATTGAAAATGACGGTTTTACGAAAGATCCCCGATTCAGGTTCAGAAAGCGTTTATTGGCCTTAGGAAAGGAAGGGAGGGGATCGGACCGGTAGCTTACGAGCTTGAGTCAAGGCCGGGGAAGGGGGTTTGGGGAACTTATAGATATATTAAGGTGTATCCACACGACGGACCGAATTGCTGTTTTGGTCCGCGGGCCGCGCACCACGTGATCTTACGTCACCGGATTCGAGGTCCGCCGGCGGTCTGCGGCCCGCGCTAGTGAGAAATGGCAAGCGACTTTTCTCGCCCGGACCTTGGCGGCGGACCGCGGCATTTTTAGTATAATTGAAGTGCTAAGTCTGGCAACAAGCTGACTTTTGTTGTTTGGATTGGAATCCAAATCCAAAGTCGTGTTCTTTTGGCGCCGACTGTTGAAGGCGAAAAAGACGAACCTTTTGTTGTGCGACGATGGCGGCATGGTGCGACGATGCAACTTTTTACTTCATCGCGTCGTGGAGCAATTGCCCGCTCTGTGGGACAACAGATGCATTCCCTTTTCGGTTCACTTAAGTCCTCCTCGTCCTCAATAGTCAACGCCAGGGCCACCGTGGCCAAACATCTCTTTCGTTCAACCTCCATATTGGGTCCTTACAAATAGCCTCAAAGCAGCTCGCTGCATGCGTTTGGCGGAGCTGTGAGGTCGAGGGTTAGACCGGCCCGTTCACTCTGTCGTCTGCTTTTTTGGTCCGCCGTGTGGATGCTCCTTGCAGCCGGGCGGCCCGCCGGCCGCGCATGACGTGATCAATCGGTCCGCGGCCCGGTCCGTCGTGTGGATATATCTTTAGAGTGCCTTTATACACACGCGCGCTTTTGCTTGAGTGGTGACATCTCAGCCATTTTTCCGCCCAATCGTTATTTTGTGCGCTTTGAAGTGCGCGCAATCCGGTGTCACTCAGCTCGAGCGCGTAGCTTTGCCTAATGCAGAGACGCCATTTTTCCGCCCAAGTCAGACACCAAGTGCGCGAGAGCGTCACGCGCTGGCACATTCAGGGCAACAATGGATGTCTTCACCCTGAGACAGACAGACATGTCAGCACCCTAAGATAGATAGGTTTTCAGCTTCACCTAGTGGATAAAATCCAAAAGAGAGGTCATGACAGCTCGACGTTTGTCGGGAGGACCCTCAGGATGACTCCATCCTCTAGGCTGGTGACATATGGTGGTACGTGCTTCCGTCTGATCTCTTCCAATTCTGGGCAAGCCCAAAGAAGGTGATACTTGTCGAGAGGAGTGACGGGGTCGTTACAGAAATCGCATTGGGATGCTGTGGGTCGCGTAGACCAACGTGCCATGCGCGCCGGTGTGCCTGCTGTGTTTGTTACAATCCTCCGGAGCAGGACCGTGTTTCCCCTGCCCATCTCGCTTGGGAGCGGATCTACACAGGGGGCCAAGGCCACCCTCAGGGTCTGTCTCGAGGATCAATGGAAACTTTCCACGGTTATCCCGATTCCCAAGCCCGGCAAAGAGCAGAACAACATAGCTAACTTTCGTCCTATCTACCTTACCTGATGCGTCTGCGAGCTAGAAGAAAAAATGCTACTTGGCCGCCTTTCCGGGCATTTGGAACAGACAGGAGCCTTTCATCCGGCCCAGACAGGTTTTTGGACAGGCATGGGGACACAGGAAAGTGTCCTGCTACTCCCCCGAGATATCGTTCCGAAGCCCGTTCTACGAAAATTCAACATCAGAACACTCGTCGCGATCGACGTGAAGAAAGCGTTCGACAGCGTCCCACAATGGGGAGTTATCCAAGAAGTGCAAGCACTCGGCGTAGGAGGCCACGCCCTTAACTTCAACAAGTCATTTCTTCAGGGCCGCACATTTTCGGTCCAGATTGGCAAACACCTTGGAGCGCCCAAGCCAAACGAAGTGGGAGTCCCACAGGGCTCTGTTTTGTCCGTGCACTCCTCTTTAATTTGGCAATGGCGCGCCTCCCTAATCGACTCCAACAGGTTTCCAATTTCCGCTTCACTATATACGCAGCGACATCTCACTCTGGACGGTACGGGGTGCCATTCAACAACAACAACCGACCCTTCACTGTGGTCTCGACGTCGTCGCAAGTCACCTTCAAAGCGTAGGTTTAACCGCCTCGTCGGAAAAGACCAGCTACGTCGTCGTAGCCCCCAAAAGGGAAATAGATGCAGACGTCAGCTCTCGTCTTCACTTGACCCTTGACGGCCGCCCGATCAAGTCAGCGAATTCGGTACGAATTCGAAGATTTTATTTCCACGAAGACGGCACCGCCAACACCTGGCTGACAACAATCACCCAGGTGGCCCTCAACGTCATAAGAAGGCTTTGTGGCACCAGAGGTGGTCTTGACGAAGAGGTGCCTCGCCGAATGGTGAAAGCCCTCATCGTTTCCAGGATCTGGCATAGTTCCCTTCACTACAGACTCACCGAGACACAGTGGAAGAAACTAGAAGTCCTCAACAAAAACGCAGCGCGCGTTATCACCGGCCTTCCCCGTTACACCCCGCTGAGCAAACTCAAGGCACACGCAAGGCTCAACACGGTCCAGGAAACCGTAGAAGAGCGCGTCCGTGCTCATTTAGGGCGACTTCAGCATTCAACTCCCGGACGCCTGATCCTGGAAAAGATATGCTCTGACAACCGAGCCCTTCCCTCACTTCCGGAGATCGATCCTCCCCGGAGTGACGACACCTGCATCGTGGACGACCGACCGGTACGTAGGGGAGCGGGACCCAGCCGTCCTGACAAGCAAGCATGCCAAGTGCGTCAACATTGCAAACTCGTCCAAGAATAGACGGACACCAGTGAAAGACTCGCAGTGTATAGTGACGCTGCCTTCGTCTCCTCCCCCACGCCGGCTTGCTCCGTTGCGGTCGTAATTCCCCGCCTAGAACTTTCTATGGCGGAGACATTGCCCGGCGGCACATCGGTTAAGGGTCGAGAACTTGGAGCCATCCAACTTGCGCTACGCGTCATCATAGATGAGGGGGTCCGGCCCAAACACCTCCACATTTTTACAGACTCTGCGGCAGCCCTCACGGAATGCCGCAACCGTCAATCACCGAACACCGCCGGATCGGCCATCCGCCGATCCGGCGGATGGCCTCTTAAATACTTGTTGGCGGCACAACCATCAAAGTGTCCTGGATACCCACACACGCGGACATACAGGGCAATGAACAAGCTCACTCTAAAGCTCGCGCGCAGCTAGATATCCCCCGCGAGCCGAAAAGTGAGAAAAGTCGTTTACAAGATCACAGGTACTCGCTCGCGCCGGAGCTCGGTGAAGACGGCGATGAACCAGACCATGATCCCGAGGAGGCGAAGCAAAGATCCCCTAGAAGCACTGTGTTTCTTCTTCGCCTTCATACAGTCCTGCTTTTCACCTAGTTATCTCCTTTCTTTTTTGCATCAATACATTTAGGAAAATATATTTTTCATATTAAATATTAATTTTGTGAAAATATTTTAACATATTTTTAGTGCATTTATGTGCATAAGCTATACTGGGAATGCACCGAAAGTACATTTAGGCGTATTTCAGACGTATTACTTTTTGCTAAGGCAACCTTCGCGCTGATCAGCAGGGACCGGCGTTTTTGCCATTTCGAAAAACAAGCTGAAAATTACAAGAAGAACGCTTATAATCCGTGTGACGCTAAAACACTCAGCTTTCTCTTTCTCTTTCTTAAACTACAACCAGATATCCAACTCTTTGTGGAACGTCGACTGCAACTATGAAGACCTTTCGGAAGCTCTACGATATTTGTACCAGCTATGGTCCTGTTCATGTTTCATAGAATAGATAGGGGTTGTCCAGAAGGCTTACTCTATCCCTGGAATATCAAGGGAAAATCGAAACGCAATGAACAATTGTTCATCAATATTTTTTTATCTCTGTAACGGCTTTTGAAATAATATTTGAGCGATTTCTCTCATCATAGAACCCGGACTATCGTATGAAATATAGGCAGTATATGCAACTTTACGTAATCGCACTCTGTTCCAGCGATTTACCCGTTAAGAACACTCGTCTGCCAGAACTTTAAGCATGTCTGGGTCGCGTGGTCTCATACTGCAGGTGTCATTACTATTAATATAATGGTTTTATTTTAGACCTCCGAAACTTCTGTCAGATTTTACAGGAGTAGCAATGAGCATATATAACACCAAAAAAATCACAGTAATGTACATTCCAAAAATATCCGTTATTATTGAGGCCGCAAGAAGCATTCCGGCGAAACAGTGTTGTAGGCGTTACCGGAAAAGTAACGAAATACGTTACACGTCACTAGCAAAATAAAGCAACGCGTAAACGACTGCCGCAGGGTTAATCAAGGGCAAACCAGCAACAGCAAGGTTTGTGGCACCAATCACAGGACGGTTTATGCCCAGTGCGACAAGGAGGTTATATACCACATACCCCTGACATGCGGCCGCTGTTACATCGGCCAGACCGGGCGGTGTATAAATGATAGGACTCGGGAACATGCCAATAGCTTGAAGACCTTGACGGCAGCAGGTCACTTAGCCCTACATTGCCGCGACTGCAAGTGCAAGGCGAACCTAGACAAAGTTACCGTCATGGGGCACCATCGAAACCGGTTTGCACGCGAGGTTTTAGAAGCTTTAAACATACAAGAGAAAGGGGACATGTGTGTTAGTTCACCCTCTGTGACCTTAACCAGAGAAGAGAGAACGTTCTTGCGAGGGGAAGTACCGCCCACAAGTAGACAGACGAGGAGGATGCCTTAGTTTAATAATGAGAAAAAAGAGGAAGAAGTGAAGCAAGCTAGGTATGATTGATCCTAGCCTGTCGATGAAGATGAAGTGTTTCATTAAATTTCAGTTGGTAGTCCAGCGGTTGAATGCGTCTCTCTCGTCCTTCTTACATTTGTGTGCTTGGGTTGTTCAGCTGGTGTCTCCTAAATATGTGTAACCAACGTGCTCAACTCTTTCCGGTGGCGTAAACGACCTATGTTACCTAGAAGAAAAAAAGGCGTTACCGCTACCGTTACCGATCAAAAGTAACGCACGTTACTTTTATGTTACTTTTTATTGATACATTGACGGTAACAGCATTTTTCTAGCGACAGTGTTTTTGGACACTGGGACAAACTGCGCGAGCTTTGGGGTTTTTCTGAAGTGGGACTTTTCGCGTGGAGTAAAGCCCCACTTAAAGAACATCCTTCTCCGTTTGGGCGTGTTAATTCGACGATTATATTTGTGTTATTTTTTAACAGTAATCATCCAATTTTGTTTTATTTTGCACCTGAAAAGGCTGTAAACGTTTCAACAAAATATGGAGGTGGTCAAAGCTTAGGTGAGAGCTTAAGAACGTTCGACACCCCTGTGAGACTTAGAACGGCTGCCAACGTTCGGCTATCCCACTGAGGCCACTGTACTTCATGTCACCCTACGATGAACTAAAGGCAGAAGCTACGAACCGCCAAATCCAATCACCAGCCACTTAGACATTGTGTGGTATTTCGCTTCGATCCACGTACCGGTGCCCGCGTCTCGGATCACAGATGGGGATGGGCGAACAGTGGTTCCAATCGAGCAATGAGTGACTCAACAATTTTACATTGCAAAAGAAAGCCACAACGTACCGGCTCTTTGCAGTGCTGAAGTAATAAAAATGACGCAACGTTTTTGGATTCGGAGCATTATTCGTCCAAACCTAATCAATGCTAAGCGTGTCAAAGTTTAACGAGGAACGTGATTGGGCCTGGGGTGCGGCCCATGGCTTTGGCCTTCAGTTCATCGTAGGATGAGACGAAGTATAGGATCTTTCTTTTTAGGTACCCCTCCGGTACACACTTATAGTTCTATTTATCGTCAGATTAATTAGTCAGATTTAGTCCTTTTAATACTTCCGCTCTCGGGTACAATTTTCTGTGACAGTTCAGCAACAATGAAAACCTCTTTGGGTTTCACAATGATGTGCACATGTAAAATGGGCATTGCAACAATTTATGTACTTTCAGCAAATACCGCTAAGAAATAAGCCCTGACTTTGGTAACTTGCAAAAACACCCGTTAGTTTTCCTTTCCGCGTAAGGGTAGACGCAAAAATAAAGTAAAGGAAAGAAACAGCTTTCCCTCAACTCTTTATTAGAACAAAGGGCCACATAATATGACGCTAATTATATACACTAAGTGTTTGTCACAGTCATGCGCTGGGGTTATCGAAAAAAATAAAGCATGGGTTGAGCTTTGGACAGTTTTAGAGTTCGGCCATTCTCATCTTTGATTGAATACGAGCCATTGCCCGAATGTTTAACGATGCTGATTTCAATGAGCCCGAGCACTTGACTCCTTACCATGACAATCGAGTATGTCACGGTGCCAGGTGACTCGCGGTGAGAGGTCGTGATGCCTTGTGACGTCACGGTGTCAACAACGCCAATAAGTTTAGTAACCTTCTCACTTTAAGTAAAAACTTGACTCAATGAGTCACGTTACTACGTCACGGGGCCACGTGACGGGACATTACTTGGCAGCATGTCTTGACGTCATGACGTCGGGTGACCACGTGACACATAATTAATCATAGTGCCAACACAAAACTACATGAAAAATTACGATTTTTCATACATTGTGATTTGGTATAGGACAATTTGATCACCACATAGAAATACATCAGCCAAATGTTATTTTTCAGACATTCATTTTGTAATACAAAAAATGTTGCCGTGAACCGCTTTGAGTCTGTTACTGTTATATATTTTCCGGTTCATTTCATGTTCAGTTCCGGTTCAGTTGAAGATGGCGGCAAAGATTTCGGTACGATTGAGGTCCGGTTCGGCTAAAAATAACGCTTCGGTTCCGGTTTTCGGTTCGGTTCGGTTTCGGTTCAACTCTCTGAGTACAACCGTTAGTTTAGGGTCTTTAAGGTGCACCACGCAGCAGTGATACACGACCGCATGCCGGTACGATGCTCATCCAGATCGAAACAGACAGGGATGGGGATTGAACCCAGGGTCCCTGGGTTCTATAGCGCGAGCTTTCGCTGTACTTGCAGGGTCGCTAAACTCGTGGAACACAATAGACAGTTTTAGTATAGCGTTGCTGGCTCTTACGTACGCAATACGCAATAGTATAGCGTACGCTAAAAATGACCTGCTCGGACCGAATTTAGTTGTGCGTTACGTTTTCGAGTGAATACTGCGCATGATCTTGGTTAGATTTGCTAGAGCTGCAGAATTCCGCGTGCTTATAGCGCAACCATGCTCCTGGAAAGAAATATTGAAAATGAAAACGTGTCCAATCATTTTATTTCAAATTAAACCAAGCCGCAGCTGCCTCGTCAAGCGCGCTTTTCTGCGGGGTACAGAGGCTACGAGTAAAGGCCGGTTCAGACACTTGCGTTTGAGTGCGTTTGACTGCGTTGCGTCGAGAACCGAAAGCGAGTTACCGGCACATCTGTGCTGCGTGTGATGCGTGCAATCAAATTCAAAGAATCATCTTAGCACGCGATATAAGTAGCAGGGATGTCCTGGTTTCTCGCTGCCGCAACGCAGCCAAACGCAGTCGAACGAAACTGTCTGAACCAGGCTTAAGAGTGCGTAGCCAAATTCGATCACGGAGCCTCCGTCAATCTTCCCTTTGAAACGGCACCTTTTATCAATGCTATCGCTGAATGAAATTCATGACCTACTGATGTCCAGTACATAGCGAGAACTTCGGCGATTTCTTTTAGAGTCGCTCGTCCGTCGGCGATGAACTGTGCGAATAGGCTTAGCGTTGAGCAGATCGCAGCGTTGACGCACATTCCAAGCGGCGAACATTTTCACTGTGCACTCCTTCAACTGCACAGCGATCTGATTCGACCGCCGTAGGTCCCGGAAAGAATTGCCGAGCTGAACACCACGCAATTTCACGTAACACAGAACTTCGAAAACGCCACGTCGCCTTTGCTGCGCCAGTCGAGGTAACCGCCATCTTGAAACTGGCGCTCTCGTTGGGTCCGAGATCTCTCGAGAACGTCCCGCAGAGCCCGCTAGCCCGCCACGCAAAATCCCCAGCGTTGCGTGCGTACGCAATACGCTAGCTCTTCTATTGCGTTCTGCGCACGCGCACTTCCGACCCGCAATTTTATTGCGTACGCAAGGCTTTAGCGTACGATCCACTAAAACTGTCTAATGATTCATTGCGTTGTTACGTTGCGGGGGAGTGTCCGAAAAAATACAGCAAACTTTTCTTTTCGCACAAATAAACCCGCGGATTTTTTTTTTTTTTTTTTGCCTTCGTGACGTTTTTTTGTTTTTTGTTTTTTTTTTCTTTTTTTGCAGGGGCGAATTATTCCTGCCACTCTCTATGCGCCGAGCAAAAGCAGCACGAGAGAGCGCGCGGAGACAACAGTGGTTCATACGTGTGACGTCACGACAAAAAAATTATCAGCTATGACCAACATGTTTGATGGTCTCTCAGAAAAACACAGACTTGGCCATTCTAAGATCAACACCGTCGAAGCTGACAGTCGAGTATCGTTCTTATTTCCACCGGTAAAGCAGAATTTACTGCAAAACGTCCATGTCGTTCCTTCTCTTTCTCTAATATGATAAAAGTGTAGCTCGACGTTGCTATACTGCGTTACCCTTAAGGTGCAACTCCACTATACTTGCCGTTTTGCTTAATTTTTGACGGTTTTAACTTTTTTTTCGTGTATTTCACAGATACGAAATTAATGTTCAATTCAATAATTGCTGTAAACTATTCTTTAATGTCTCAATATTACCTTTATTCTTAGTTGTTATTTTATTATTTAACTTTTAATAGACCAAACATCTGATATTGAACAATTTGTTTCTCGACTTATAACGTCCCAATGTCCACGATAATTCACGTGAATGGTCTGTTGAACATAGTGAATTAGAAAAGTGAGAAATGAACTCTACAAAGGGTGTACATAAACAAAGAAGGTTGAAAACAGTGTTATTCACTTCTGCTTTAAAAAAACGGATAAAGTCAACCAACGAAAATAACGAGGCATTAAATTAGAAATAATCTTTTGATATTTCGTTTTCCTGAAACTCCATATCGATAGATTACAGGTGAAGTTCGGTATTCAATCACAAAATTCCCATTCAGTTACGGCAAGTGGCAGATTTTTAATATCATATACAGATGGCGACACGTGTTCAAGAATAGCCTGATTTGCAGTTGTCGTCGTGTGCCACTAGTGCCACTAAATAAGCTACGCTTCAGAGTAACGACACTTCGCCATATTGTGTCTTAAAATCATGGTTGCCAGTTATCTGAAGCTTTATCTGAAATCACAGGAAACGCTTTTCCGCCCTGCACAAATGTTTAAGCAGCTCGCGGCAGAGTAAAGCAATATTACATGACCTTTCTAACACCGAATCTAATTCTGAGGAAGTGGCACTTTTGAATTATGACAATCGGCAGTTGCGTCTGCTCTGCATACGAGCCAAAATGGCGGCGCCCACAACAATGTTGGGGAACGGAGTGCCGATACTCTAAGCGCAGCTTATATAGTGGCTCTATGTGCCACATGAAACACCACATCAGAGGAAGAAATGGCACCAGATGGTGCGGGTCTCAGATAACTGGACGCCCGCAGTGAGCGACCCAGATATGTGAAACCAACAAGCGCGAGTATGCGAGTGGACAAAGCTGCTTTTGCATGCTGCATCGGTACGCCCAAAGGATATTGATGACGTGAAAGGGATTCCGGCGGCTGCAATTCCACCATGTTTGCAAATTCAATTTTTTTTTACAATTACAGAAATTATTTTCGCAATCCCACTTTGACTTGTCAGAGTAATTGTGACTACATTAAAATAATATATAAAGCAATTATCGGTTTCTCTGACGCAAAACGCTGACCTACGGGTTTGGCGAGTCTTAATCTCGCCCGAGTTGCCCGCAATAGACCGATCTCACCAGCCAGTTTGACTACGCCACCGCTGCCGAAATGCATCGATGGAACTCTAGCCTTTCTGCACGTGCGACAACCTCGCTGGAGCTCTGCTCGTATTTAGCACGAGACGGCAAGAGCTATCGCATGAGAGGCCGCCTGCCTCTTGTGAACAAGAGTTATGGCGGCGTCACGCGTGCGCAGAACGCTTGATGAGATCGGTCTATTTGATTAAGCCCTCATGCTGAGAAGGCGCCTTGCAATCGATATTTGGGTTGAACGATAAAAGAACTCCAGTTGGTCGACAAATTAACAGGCTTTTTTTGTGCATTTTTTTGCGGGGTGTGCCGAATGCTTTCTCAGGGCGCAGCCAATACTGTAGTTCAATGATGCCAATCAAGCAGCGCTTAGATTGCACGGCCATGCAGTTCGTTCCTTTTTGGTTTGTGCGATCATCGGCTGAACCAAATGTAGTGAATATGCCGTGATATTGCGTCTTGAATGTGTGTGTTCGCGTTTTCTTTTCCAACGTGGGAGCGTCACCGAAGAGCCGGCGTCGGCATCGGTGGGATGAAAAAATCCTGATTGGTCGATAGGGCCATGATATCACAACCACATGACCTCGCGCTTGAATTTCGAACAACCCACAATGCTCGCGTGAAACGTGACGTCACTCGTGGATTGAAAGTGATTAAAACATGGCATGATAATGCGAAATAAAGGTCGCCGCTTTTTAAATAATTTATTTGTCTAAAAAAAATTTTGCCGGATTTTGAATTGATGACCCTTCGGTTGCAAGCCAGGCACGCTACTGACTAAACCACGCAGCCATTTTTTTTTCCGACGGCATAGGGTACATTTTGGACACGTGTCGCGTGCCACGCTGATGCCAAGACGTGTGGGTGTCGATGGGTCAGTAAGTGGAGTGAGATTGTGATGTCGGATCAAAGTGTGTAGCTTTCGGCACTTGGGTGTGTCGCGAGGGTAGCCCCAAGGGGTATGAGGAGAGTTAAAATTGCCTGCGATGAATGAGGCGCAATTCTTACGCCGTGCTGCTTCAAACAGCGTGTCTAACCGTGCGTAGAGGTCTTAGGGGCGGCTATAGACAACAGGGAGTTTTCGTAGATTGCGTTTCCCCCTCCGCTAAGCCCTCCGCAACGAAGAAGCCGCTACTGCGCCTGCGCGCCGTTGGCCTTGACTGCAGAGTTCCGGGTATCGTGTCAGGTTGCGGAGAACGTTGCGGGACGGCCAAAACCATCTACGAAAACTCCCTATCGAGTAGGCGGAGAGGCTGGGTGTGGCGCTTGCGTGGGGTGGCGGGAATAAGATGCTCCCTGGTTTTCCGAAGTGAGGTGGATCGTGGTGTCAACGGTGGTCCTGATTGGGACTTTTACGTGCAACATGTAATAATAATAATATAGTATAATAATATAATAACCTTTATTGGCTCAGGAGAGCCATATGTGACATGTCCAGGAATATCTGGAAGGGTGCGAGGTTTCTGCACAAAGATGACGTCGCGTGTGGGAGTGTGTGGTTAGAGATACTAGGGACTTTTAGCGAACCGTTGCTGTGTTCGGCGTACCGCGCTACCGAAGCCTTTGAAGCATACTTTTAAGCGCGCTCCCCGCGGTCACGGTACCACCCGGGCGCGCGCTTAGAAGCATGCTTCAAAGGCTCCGGTAGTGCGATACGCGGAGCACGGCAACGGTTTTGTTAAAGGTCCCTAATGTGTGAGGCTGCCGCGTTTTTTTTTTTTTTTTCGGAGGCTACGACAATTCCTCTGCCACACCGTAAGTTCTGAAGAGGACCGTAGCGTGGCGTATGCCTGAGGATCACCATTTACAATGGCCTAATAAGGGGAAGAACCATTTGAAGGAGTGTGAGGATGCCGAATAAAATCATTTCACTGTTATTTTCTTAGTAGCTACTATTAGTCACGTATGCGACCAAGCGCATATGTGTGGTCGGTTTTCCAAGATTAGGGCCAAACTTGGATTCACTCTTCTTTCATTAACAGAAATAGGAGTAATGTCAGGTTGTCAATATTGACGGTGATGTTTTAAGAACGCGATGAATCCAAGCTTCTATCGTACGCAAACTTGTCACTGCCGATTCAAACACGCATTATCGAATTTGTCGTCCTCAACCGAAAATCCTGAACCTGCCGTCAATGGTAGGAACTATAAAAGGATGTTACTGAACGTGCCTGCACATTACAAGTCCTGGCACGAGCCTCTTGCTTGAAAGTCTGTCCTGGCCGTTCCTGCTTTGGTGAAACGCGATCTGTTTTGATTCCAGAACCTCTAGAACCATTATTTCGAAAATTGCACGCTGTGCTGTTCCTCGTCGTCATTCAGTTAGAGCGCGTCTAAGCAACGGCGTCGACAAAGGCAGACTGGGAAGAAGGCGACCCCCCCCCCCTCCCCCCCCCCCCCCCCCCCCGCTCCTTACTAACGCTGAAAAAGGGGGAAAATGCATAAAAGGGTAAGGGGGGGGGGGGGGGGGGGGGAGGGGGGCGATAGCCCCAGCCCCAGACCGTTGCCCCATTCATTTCAGAAAGGTATAATAAAAAAAGGTTGTATTTCTCGCCCACAATATGCGAATAAACGAAAGCGATATAGCTGTATCACGGTTGCGCAACGCGGGTGGAACGGTGCTGTCAGGTACCTGAGGACGGAGGTGCGACATGGTTGATTCTCATAGCCGTCGAGGTTGGTATCGTGGATGCCACTGACGACCGCCACCCGTGCTCGGTGATCCGTGAAGTGAGTGTTGTAGTGCGGTTTAAGTTTCTAAAACCATTAAACGTTACGCGTAGCGACTGGATACCGCCGGAGTGGGATTTCGCATAACGCGTGCAGCGCTTGGAAGCAATTCTTTCTAGCAGACGACACAAATATTCTCCCTTGGTCGGCCAATCTTGGCGGGACGCCAAGGCTACCCTCTTCGATTGCTTCGATCCGTTCGCGCGGCACGGCCGACAGGAATTCCCGACTTCCCTCTCCTCGCGCCAAGAGGTGAGAAAAAAAAAGTGTTTTCCCTCCGCGCGCGCGACGACGACAGCCCACGAGTTCAAAATCACTGCAAAGTATCACCCGTAAAGATGTCGCTTCAAAACTCCGGGGGAAGCTTATCCCCTTTCTTCACTACCATTACCCCCCCCCCCCTCCTCTATCCCAAACATTCTCTGTGGCACTTCCTGACCCCTAATTGTGCGTGTGTGTGTGTGTGTGTGTGTCATTCGCATTTTTGTTTCCCTCCTTTCAGTTTTCTCTCCATCCCCCGTCACCACCTCATCTCTCAAACACTACTGACGTAACTACCCACACCGACTACGGTAGCGTTGTTGACAATGGCAGAAGGTGAGCTCTAAAGCGGCGTACATCGCACACGCCTCCACAACATCACAAAGTTCAATCCTCGCCTTTGGCCTCATATAACTCCTTTCCAAAGTTGTGAAACGCCATTTTGTTGTCACCGATATTTTCTACAAACGACGATTTTGCGACAAGGAATTTCAATGTATTCACAGTCGGCCTGGGGACAATCTAGACAGCGTTGACTCTAACGTGGCGTAGGGATGTAGGGACATGCGGGCGCGACGTCATCAGTGCGGCCGTTAGATCGGCGGGCACCATGGTGTTGCTCGCTCGCGCTCTGATGAAGCTCGCTACGACTTTGTGGCTCACAATCTCCCTAGGATGATGTCAGCTCCGCGAGAGTTTGGATGATTGACATCTCGTCCCGCGTGACACCCTCGTCGCGAGAATGCAATCAGTACGGTCCGCGAACTTCGACCCACAGTTGTGTTTGACGAGTTTAGCGACCCCAGTGTCTATAGTGTGAGCTAGAGCCACTCTATATGGCAGCGTAGCTGCCAGAGTAGCGACACGACGCAAAATTATCTAGATACACGACGTCAGAAGCGCCTATAGTGATCTCCATTTTGGGCCTGGGAGGTTTCTATGGTAACCGTACTGCTAGCGACGCCCGGCGGCAACCTTTATCTAGTTGATATCTCCATTCGTTAATTGAAAAGTGGTAAACGACCTAAAAGACGCTTTGCATGGCGGTACGGCACGGGTCTTTGGAGGAGCGGTGTCTATTTCTTCTGTGAAATGAGACGATTTGCAGCGTGCACGGACAAGGCGAGTGGTTTTCCGCGCCGCCGGGATGGCGGCGGCTTCGTGGGGCGAACGTACCGTCCTTGCACTTTCGGACTTCGCTCCTCTGGAACAAAATCCGATTACAACGCTCACGACAGGACAATTGCCTTGGGACATGACTGCTGCCTTACAGTAAGAGAATGTATGCTTAGCGCCATACTTCTTCAAGACCCAATCATTCATTCAAGATAAGATTATCTCACCGACTGGCGGGGAGCGACGTCGACGACGGCATCACCATCGTTTTGGGCGATGAACAGTCGACGGGGTTAAACCAAGAAGGACAGCACGGTGGTCTAGAGAGGATTGTTAACGCCATCAAAAGAGACGGACGCCGGATATGAGGTGTTCTTGCCGAGAGGCCAAGTGGTCGTCCGGAAGTTTACCGGCATGCAAAATGTCAATATTTTTATCTGGTGTAGCACGTATACCCGTGTTAAAGGGGCAACTGTTAAAGGGGCAAAGAAATGATTCTTTAACTTCTTCTTCCTAAGCTTTAATCCTCAACTCAAAAGACAACAGTGGAATCACGCGTTCGTGACATGCTAGGGCACCGGTGGGATGACCCCAAGCTTCTACCGTGCTTTTTAAGCACACCATAAAACTTGTCATTCGCAAGTGCACTCATGTGCACTTATTGGCCACGAACGCGAATTCAAATATTCATCGACGAATTGATTGCTGACGAGCGCGTACGTGCGAGTGACGCAGTTTTCGTGTCAAATGTGTGAGCTGGGGTAGACTGACGTCATTTTGGCTTTTGTAGGCATTGCAAAGAGGATATTTAGAACTATACACTGTAGGAAATCGCGTACCGCCGCCGATTCGCCATTTCCCACGTGGTCCGTCAACAAACCGAGTCCAGCCTGGTTCTTTCACGGGAGCGGGATTCCGCTCCCCGTTTATTCGTACAATAAAATACAACTCTACAAAACACTAAATCTAAACTACAAATACACGCGACATTACACAAATATTTACAAACGCAAGTTAAGACCAACGCCAAACACGAAGAAGGCCCTTAGGCCTCGCGTCCCGCGATATCCTAGATCCGGTCGCCACCCACTTGCCTGCCAGTGCCTGCGTCTCGGTCTCGTCCCAAGTTCTTAGAGGCCTCTCGCCCCCTGCCCCACCTAGCATATACCTATCGATGGGCGAGGAGGTTCCTCCTCGCCTGCCACGGGGGCTCCTGCAGCGCTCTCCAGTGGCTAGGAGAGAAAGCGGCACGTCGGTAGCCGAATTCGAGATCCCGATCGACCCCGTGGCAACACGACCATGTGATCGTGTCGCGGCCAAGATTGGCCGAATGGTTTGATGGGCGCCCTCGTGAATAGACTACTTCCATAAAGCCCTGCATGCAACACGGCGCGCGTTGCACTCTGGGAACTAGTTGGCCAGGGAGGAGGGTGGCATGGTTTCGGTTTCGATCGACACGTCGACAAGAGATTGTTTTCTGGTCCCGAGAGTGTCATTTGTGGTCTCTAAACTAGCCTAAATGGCCAGACCTCGAAGCTTTAGCACAAGCCCGAGACGTATAGATTGTCTTAACACATGCTTGTTGTATTTTTGTACTTGAGCCTTCCTGTTAGCGCTCCAATCGAGGTATGTGGACGAGCCAGTGCTGGGAGTCTCGACACTGCGAAGCTCGGGTGCTCGGGGATCTTGCTTGTGTACGAATCAACAAGCTGTAGCAAACAATAAGTATGCATATATCGAGCTCGCGCCTTTACATTAGTGTTGTTGATCAGGAAGTTTGTTTGCTTCGTGCGTCCATAGACGAAATATTTCTTTTTGCAATTACTGTTTTTCTTAATGTGCCTGATTATGCGAGGTAAAACTCGGAGGTGCCATTTAAAAGCTCAATTTTAACACACTTCTTATCTCTTATCTGTACTGACACGCAGCACTGCACGAAGTGAAGTCCCCACCCGCTTGCATTTCACTAATATTCAACATCGCGCATGCGCATAAAGTTATCCTGAAATCATATAGGCACATTCGCGCATACAGACCGTTTTAAGAATGCAAAAGTCGAGCACTTGTGTGAAGAATGTCGCACCGTTCGCCGGAAGTGCGTCAGACGGGCGCACGGTGCGACATTCTTCAGACAAGTGCTCGAACGAAATCAAAGCGCATTTGACGGTTGGTAATGGCCATGATATTTGTTAAGTGTTTGCTTTCTCTCTGACTGAGTATGCCGAGATAATTTCAGACACCGTTCCCGGCACAGATCTCGGGCGTCAGTAAAAGCTCGTCCAAAAAGGCTAAGCGAGGAGTACGGGACGCTTGTTAGGGCCTCCGTCGTAGCTAGCCGATCTCAGCGTTTGCGAAAAGTTAACCTTCTATCAGCATAAAATTTGAGTGGGAGATATATGATGACACGAGGAAGACATCACAGTAACTTTTGTGCAGTAGTGAGGTCGAATTTATTGCGTTTCCTTAAAAGTTCATGCGTAAACGCTGGCCTCAACTTTGATACCCTGTGAGGATGCGGCTTGCTTTTTGCCCAGTGAAGTAACAAGAAGCGGACGTTTGGCAAACAAAATGCGTGTAAGGCTCCAGACGAACAAATTTCAGTTGTAGTTCACTGGTACTAGACGGGATTACTGACATTGAGCTCAAAGATGCACTCGTCGGGTGAGGCGACTAAGCCACGACTTACTACGTTCGCATACGCACGCACAATATCCGGTGTTTCGGGAACCAAGAAAAGTGCCCCGGTCTTCGTTTTGTATCGCTCGAGAATGAGTGTATTGTACGTTCGTGAAAAGTCAGATAATCGAAAACGCAAGCAGCGCGTTCGGTCGCGGCGTGATAGCATGAGATGAAACTGCTCAGTCGAAACCGAAACTGAGTGGCCAACTATAGTTCCCAGAGTGCACTGCGTGGTATTTCGCCGCGATGGGGCGCGTCGGTTTTGGAAGCAGTCCATTCACGGTGCGCCATACTCCCCTCTCCTAAAAATCGAAGTACGCCGGAATTCAGACGTACGGCTAGGCTGCTGGGAACACCGTCGCTAGGTTTGGCCTGGAGACCCCCCACACGCACACACACACCGCTGGTCCCATGGGTCGTCCTCACTGAGGTCCATCAGTTCGCCCGAGACCTGGGGTGCGCGGCCACCACACACCTCACAGTAGACTGTGTCGACTTCGGCTTGGCGGCGGCCTCCGGGGCAACGGGGTCCTTGAGCAGTGTGCCTGGCCACCATGAGACTGGCCCCTCCAGAGTGGTGCACCGGAGAGGGACTGTGGTTGCGACCCAGGTGCGACCGCCCTCCCGGAACTATGCGGGGCTGGAAGTCCAGTGTCACTGAGAACTGCACCCCGGCGTCCTGCGTGGCGTCGCGGACGTCCCACAAGGCTCCCCGAGCTGTGGTTCCTGCCGGGGAATACGCTGCCAGAAGACGAGGAGCTCAGCCCAAGCTGGTGTTTGTCCAAACGGCGACTCCTCCTTTCATCCCTCCCAGAGAGGACCATTCGGCGACATTCAAAGCAAAAACAAGAAAAACAAACACTGAGGGTTCCGAGGCACCCTCCCCCCACCCACAAAGAAAAACAATAAAAAAAAATGCCGGGAACGCCCATTTCGGATCGCTCCCCCTCTTCTTCCCTTTCCCGGGTTACGGAACGCCGATTTCGGATCGTCCCCCCTCTTCTTCCCTTTCCCGGGCCACGCACTCTACGAGGTTCCGATCCCATCGGGTTGCCTCCGGCTACGCGTGTTGTAGCTGTGCCGCGGTGGTCCCAGGAACTCCTGAGACCGTTGGCGCCCGCGAATGCCCCTTTGCGGCCGCTTGACCGGCTCATCCCCTTCCCTGGGGAAAAAGGGTTTCAGTTCGCCGATGTGAACTGTCCCGCGGACGAGATCAGAATTCTGGTCCCTCAGCGTGTATGTCAGTCGAGACTTCTTGGAATCGATGACAAAGGGGCCAACCCACTTGGGGGCCAACGCCGCAGAAAAGAACTTACTCGCATCGCTCTGCACGTGACTTCGCCGCAGAACGGTGTCGCCCACCTCGAACTGCGCATCGCGGTGCGCTTTGTCATAGGTGTTCTTCTGCTCCGCCCGCGCGCGAGCCCTGTTTACGCGGGCGGCGTCCAGCGCCCGCGACAGTCGCTCTCTTGTGCGCGTCGCGAAATCCTCGTACGAGGGCACCGCTCTGGCCGCGCTCTGTCGCGGGCGAAGAGCCGCATCAATCGGCGTAGAGAGTTCTCTGCCAAAGTTCAAAAGCGCAGGCGTGAACCCAGTGCTGCGGTTGAGGTTGGACCGCAATGCAAACGAAATTGAATCCAAATGCAGATCCCAGTCCAGCTGCTTTCGAGCATACGCCCCGAGCAGCGGCTTGATGTCGCGGTTCCGCCGCTCAGTCACATTTGCTTGGGGATGGTAACACGAAGTCTTACAATGCTTAATCCCGAGGGCCTGGCAGGTTGCCGCGAAGACTTTCGAGCAAAATATCGAGGCGTTGTCACTCACCAGTCTCTCGGAAAACCCGTAGCGACACCAGACCTTGGACAGCCTGCTCAGGACTCCCTTGGCTGTCACCTTCCGCATTGGAAACATCTCGACGAATCCGGTGAAGTGGCAAGTAACTACCAACACATGTTGATAGCCTCCGCTTGACCGCGGCAGGGGTCCCATCAAGTCGCAGGCCGCGATCTCCCATGGCCGCGTACTCACGATGGGCTCGAGCAGGCCGGGTGGTCTGCCGCCCCTGGGCTTGCGCTCTTGGCACACTGCGCAGCTACGGACATAACGGCACAGCTCGAGCCCATCGTGAGTACGCGGCCATGGGAGATCGCGGCCTGCGACTTGATGGGACCCCTGCCGCGAGGCGGGATTTCCCGTCTTCTGGGGGATGGCCCCGCCTCCGTAGCCTGCTGCCTCGCGCGGTGGGGGATCCACGGGCGCGCGGGAGAGCGCGTCGGCCACCACATTTGTCGTGCCCTTCCGGTACCGAATTCGGTACTCGTACTTCTGCAGTGTCAAGGCCCAGCGCGCCAGTCTTCCGGCGGGTTCCTTGATTCGGGAGAGCCACACGAGGGCCATATGGTCCGTCTCGATCGTGAATTCCGTCCCCTCGACATAATGATCGAACTTCTTAAGAGCAAAAATGATGGCGAGGCATTCGCGCTCACTCACCGTGTAGTTCTTCTCTGCCGGGTTCAGCGCCCGGCTGGAAAATGCCACCGGGCGGATCTCTCCCCCTGTCTCCTGCAAGAGCACCGCGCCGAGTCCTTGGTCGCTGGCGTCCGTCTGGATCGTGAAGGGCCTATTCAGGTCTGGCAGTTTGAGGGATGCTGTACGCGCCAAGGCCTCGGTCAGCTGGAGGAACGCCTCCTCCTGCGGCGCCTCCCAGCTCCGGGGAGCCGCTTTCCTCAGCAATTGCGTGAGGGGTGCCTGCATGGCTGCGCAGTTCGGGATGTAGGCTCGGTAGTATCCTATCATGCCGAGAAAACGGCGCACTCCCCCGACATCGGTAGGGCCTGGGAACTCCAAGATCGCCCGCAACTTGTCCGCGTCGGGGGAAACTTTTCCTCTCTCGATCCGGAAACCCAACAAGCTGATCTCAGAAGCTCCAATTTGGGCTTTAGTCGGGTTTAGTGTGAGGCCGGCGATCCGTAGTTTGCGCAACACGTCCTCAAGGTGACGAAGGTGGTCCTCGAAAGTTTCCGAGTACACAACGATGTCGTTGGGGGCCATTTGTAGGAAATCGCGTACCGCCGCCGATTCGCCATTTCCCACGTGGTCTGTCAACAAACCGAGTCCAGCCTGGTTCTTTCATGGGAGCGGGATTCCGCTCCCCGTTTATTCGTACAATAAAATACAACTCTACAAAACACTTAATCTAAACTACAAATACACGCGACATTACACAAATATTTACAAACGCAAGTTAAGACCAACGCCAAACACAAAGAAGGCCCTTAGGCCTCGCGTCCCGCGATATCCTAGATCCGGTCGCCACCCACTTGCCTGCCAGTGCCTGCGTCTCGGTCTCGTCCCAAGTTCTTAGAGGCCTCTCGCCCCCTGCCCCACCGAGTATAGACCGTTTTACTGAAAGAGGGCGAGAGAGAAAAGGGGAAAGGGCTACCGGCGCTTTCCCCCTTTCTGATTGTGTAGAAAGAGTCAAAGTCCCGGATGAGAGGCTTGGCCGGTGTTGGGTGTGTGCTGTGCCCCAACTTCGCTCGAGCTTTCTTTTCTGTTTTGAACTCGCAAACTTAATTAGGGTAACGGGCTTCGATGGCAACAGTTCCCCGGTCATCGGGACACCATTGCTCGGTTATAGGGTGCACGAAAAACGACAGAAAGCGTCGAATACTGTCCGAGGACCTATGTAGCTTGCAATGAATCCGGCAAGGCGAGAGCGGCTGCAATATCTTTAAGCTCCATCGCTTTCCACATGACCCCGGTCTTGGCGGCAGTGGATTGCGTTCGTAAACCGAAAAGACATTTCCTTAACACCATCTTCTCGACTGTGCTCGGAACAGCTTGTGAATGGAGCGCGCACCGAACGCTGTACCGCCGATGAACATGGGGTACGCTCGCAAGGTGCGGGCCAGTTTTCTCGTGATAATTGCTGTTCCAGCTTGTACAATTTTGTAACTGAATTTATCTTAATATTGATCATTTCAATGGTGACTGACTCGATTTCATCATTTACAACACTTAGTTGAAAGCTTATTTGCGCCGCCGGGTGAGGCCAGAAATTGTTGAAAAGGTAGTTCTATCGGTTTTCCTGAAAAGCGATCCCCTGTGCGATACCAGAGAGCCGACAAAAGCGCTCCTTGGAGTGCCGCGGGTGGGTAGTTTGGGTTGTTTCCGTTGATTGGGCGCTTTGAAGCGCTGGATAGTCGCTTCAGGGTACGACTCGCGTGTTGCGATCTGCGTCTTCGAGCCCAGTGTGTACGTTTCTTTGTTGGAGTCATGGCATCCGCCAGTGCGGCAACGGGGGGAACAGCGGCAGCGAACGTGTCAGTGATAGAAATTGGAGGTTAGTACTCAAAATATTGCATCAAATAGTAAAATAATTCGTGGCTGCTTTGACGCTTTCTGCGGTTCGATATAAGCACATCTAGAACGTCTTCGTCGTTCATCCACAATGAAATATGAGAACACGGACACGCAAGATAAAAGCAGCGCAGCAAAACGATATGTAGCAGCTCCGGGTGTTTACAAAAGTTAATTGAAGTTCCCGTTTCGTGTATCGCTTGTTCATTACTAAAACGGCTGCGTTGAAATGGGCCTATTGCAAGCAAAAATTTATGAATGGTTCATCATTTCTAGTCACGCGGAAAGCGGTGGAGCTTCAAAACATTGCAGCCGCACGTGCCTTGCCGAATTCTATGCAAGCTACGAGGTCGTTGGGCGGTATTCGACGCTTTCTGTCGTTATTCGTGCACTCTATGACCGAGCAATGGTGTCCCGATGACCGGGGGACTGTTGCCATCGAAGCCCGTGGCTCTAATTAAGTTTGCGAGTTCAAAACAGAAAAGAAAGCGCGAAAGAAGTTGGGGCACAGCAGACGCCCAACACCGGCCAAGCCTCTCATCCGGGACTTTTACTCTTTCTACACAATCAGAAAGGAGGAAAGTGTCGGTAGCCCTTTCCCCTTTTCTCTCTCGCTCTCAATATGGCGCTACCCACGATAAAACGGTCCGATGGGCGAGGAGGTTCCTCCTCGCCTGCCACGGGGGCGCCTGCAGCGCCCTCCAGTGGCTAGGAGAGAAAGCGGCGCGTCGGGAGCCGAATTCGAGATCCCGATCGACCCCGTGGCAACACGACCATGTGATCGTGTCGCGGCCAAGATTGGCCGATTGGTTTGATGGGCGCCCTCGTGAATTCACGGTGCGCCATAACACACATTATGATAGCATCATGGCACACGGACATTAATGAGTACAAAACGGGCCCAGCAACAGAAAATAAATATTACACTCGTGAAAAATAATTGTCTGTAACTTGTTAATTACAAAGACGAACACACCTCTGAGCATATAAATTTAATAGTGTGTGTTGATGCATTCTTACAGAGCAGGTCATTTCATATACGTCATTTGAGCAAACGTCTGCTTGTCACTTGAAAAAAAAAACAAAAAAAACACTGCGATCAAATGCAAGCTATTGCAACAAAAGGAAGTTTATCAAAGTCTTCAGAACTGTCAATTCGTAAAATCGTCGATTGGTACAAAAGGTTAAAGGTCGCAGGCGCTTCCTCGCTTAAAGTTGCTGTGATTATTCGGTGACCCAGGGCTGAAACAACTTCCCCTAGGCCCTATACACGACGTATACCTTTCGTTTCGATTCTCAGAAATTCCAACATTCAAAGGAAGCTAGAAAATGCGAAAATGTTATCCTAAAAGCTATATCGTGAGATCGTTGATTAGTACAAGATGTAAAGATCGCAGGAGCTTCCTCGCTAAAAGTTTGTGATTACGCGGTTACCTAGAACTGAAACAACTTTCCCAAGGCCCAACATGCGACGCATACAATTCGCATTGATTCTCAGACATTCCAATGTTTAAACAAGGCTAGGAGTGTGCGAAAATTGCATGCAAAATGTCTTATCGATCCTCGAACACATCCAGGAATACCAGCACCGCTACGGCGATATGACTGATGCTGTCGCACAGGTGCTAATATCCAGAGCGATCTTGCACAGAAAAGGTATAAAGTATCATTCTTTCAGATCTTTACGTTATACCTGCGTCAGAGAGCACGAGGAAGTCCAAAATCGACGGCAAGCAGCGGCACTTCACGACTCCGCGCACCGAACAAACTCGTATCCAGCAGCTCTGGGCGCTGCCATCTTACCGGTGACATCACGGCTCTTGCGAGGTCACGTGACGAGTAGTCACTCGGTTGCTAAGGAAACCGAGCCAGCTCAGCTCGTTGCTATAATACCGCGTGTGACCAATCACGGTGAGAGGCGGCACAGGGAAAAGCGTGGGGCTACTCTGGCAGCTACGCTGCCATATCGAGTGGCTCTAGTGTGAGCTAGCTCGACAACCAATCGGACAGCGGCTCCTGTCCAATCCCTGCAATGATGAAAATAACCGAACATGAGAGAGTTTTAGTAGGTCGTATTTTCAGGCCACGCTATTTGTTGCGGGAGCTCGCGCTGCCACTTTGATGCACGGTGTGAAGCGCGCGCCCGTAGCGGTAGCGAGCATTTGAAAAGGATTTACTAAATTTCTAACTCAGCGCGTACTGCGCTTGGTCATAGCCTCCTCTAGAGAAGGCTATGGTTTGGCCAACCCCAGCGCGTGGCTAGGATAAACATTGGCGCTATATAATCGCCTCCAGATCACGTGACCACATGTTCTGACTGTGAGAGGAGGGAATAAACGTTGCTCGTTTTTCTTAAATGTTTTCGTTTTTTTTTTGCACCTACCATTGCACAAGGAGAAGAGCTTTCAACCTTTCCACTCGGGTGAAAAAGGAAGACCAACGAGGCTGTTCTATGGTGGGAATGACGTAATGGCCGACCGCAAGTTGTCAAGCCAGAGTGGAGAGGCTCGAACGGTTGCCGCCATCTATGAGCGACGGCGGCAACCGGCAAACCGGTTGTCTGGTTGCAATTGGCGTTCATAGATAGCGGTAGCTGTCCAGAGTTCTGTGTTAGCATTGGTTTGCTGACGGACACGATCCTCGGGAGACTAGTCCTTAACAGCTCCGCTGTAAAGACGGACGCATAATTTATAGGTTATGAACTTTAGGGACTAACTCTAAGTGGTATTCGCGCGAAGTACACAATTCTCTGCACCGCCCTTTTATTTTGTTCGTATTTTTTTTACAGAAATGGAACTATGCCTTAATAATTCAGAGAGTAAAATAAACCTCTAAATATTTCTTTTAATGAAAATTTGATCTCTATCGGGACTTGTGCACATCACTCGTAAAATATAATAGATTACAATTCCAAGTTTCTTAGCCTTAGTTGTAATGAATTACATTACCAATTACCGTCGTAAGAAAATAGTGAATTGCTTTACCCCTGACATAGTATATTACATTCACTTTTCTTTGATTGCATGCGTCTCTAGAAATAAGCACAAATACGGTGTGTTCGCAGCTTGTGTTGACATAATAAAATATTCCAAATTTCCAACATCGCTTCTTCATTGTGTTCGATCTAAAAAGAATAAGGACCCCACGTTACCAGTCGTACTTTACTGGCCAAATGGCTCCTCTACTGTTAAAGAATGAAGATGTAATGTCCGTTTTGTCCAAGACCCACCGCTCGCCTGTCCTTGACCACGAATGCGACGATTCGCTAATTAAGGCAAAAAGCTGGTGCTGGAGGAAGAGTATCCGTTGAGTTAGTAACCTGTTACCGACCTCCATCAGGCAGTTAGTAAGTAGCCAGTTGCGTTTGATACCATTTACCCTGTCGGTAAAGGGGTATTCCCACGAGGGAGAAATCCCGGGGATTTCTCCCCGGCACGCGCGCATCACGAGATGAAAACGCGAGGCTTTTGCACATCGCAAAGCCTGAGGTTTTCGTCGTGGGATGCGCGTGCCGGGGAGAAATCCCCGGGATTTCTCCCTCGTGGGAATACCCCTTAGTGGAATAGACTATTTCAACACGCTCCAGAGCATTTAACGATGAGAAGGATTGACAACAAACTATACATGTGCACAAAAAAAATGTAAAACAGCAGACGAAGTTAATCGGGCACCCCCTCCCCCCGCCCCCATCAAAAAAAAAAAGATTGACATTTGCTTTACTGCAATCCTCACTTTTAGGAGAGCTACAGGCAGTGAATAATTACTCCTTTTGGAGAGAATATTACACGACATTTTCGTTTAAAAAAGATGAGAACAATTTCCTTAGAAATGTATAATAAAATCTTGAGGAATAGCATACCTTCATGAAACTATACGGGACGTTCGTCTCTATGACTGCCTTCTTGCACGCAAGGAACAAATCCGAAGACGCTTTTGTGCTTCTGAAGGTTTCCACCGGATCTGGAGGACGGTTGACAGGTACAATAATGTTAACCAAATCCTGTACTTCTGTAGACTCCGGACTTTTCGTATGAGGTAGCGTGTGCACCGTGAGCGAGCGTCAACACTAGAGACTCCAAGCCAATGAAAGTTTTTAATATGCGGTCATCGGGGCCACTAGTGCCACTTATGCTCTTGCTTAAACGAGCACCCTTGAGCGCAGTTAAGTGTGACTAAGGCCCAAATCAACCGTTGTTTCAGGCTGCCTTAGTAACTGGGGCATAAATAGTCAACACTGAAGACTAACGACAATTTATCAGTCTTGGTGCTTGAAATCATGGTTCGCCACTTTTCTGAAATTTTACCTTGAAACGCAGGAGAGGATTTTCCGTTCCCCTGATATGTTAACACAGGACTGCATTGGATAATACCTACATCATCCACCTCTTTGCCATTGTATCGAAAATTTAAAAAGACGCATTTACGAATCGCAACAATTGCCGATCGGGTACCGAGCGCCAATTGACTTTCCAAGCATGACTTGAGCGCAACCTGCGGCGAAAATACTAACTGGTGGCCTCTCACCGGCCGCGCATACTGACCAGGAATGCGCACTTGGCGCACTGATAGAAAAAATCAAAAGTAACGCGCCTAATATCATACGTATCCGTTATCATTTTAGTGTTTGGAGATATACTTACTCAGGTTACGCAAACACATGTCGAACGGCTCACCAGCGCAGTGTAAAACATGAACGAGTACTGGCAGCAGGAGACATCGAATGATCTTTTCCATTTTCGTGGCTTCCCAGGACTTGCGCGCTCTGAACTAACGCGTTCTTGGGTCTCATGTTCTCAATATATGCACACCGAGAAAGCGGATGCTTATTTCTTAGTATTTATCTCCCAACGGAAAAAGCGAGAGCTTCCAGGTAATCATACACAGCCATGACGGATGCCACCTGCAGCGCAAAACGCGTTAGCTGTATGATTCAGTGGAAGCAGCAGAACAAACTCGTTGAAGAGGCTGCAGGCGTTTCCGTCTCGCTTCTTTATTTGTCTCAATACACGCGTGAGTCGCTGTAAACGCGTTCCTATAAAGAGCTGTCCAAACAAGGCGCAGGAAATGCCGTGCACGCAGAATAAAAAAAGTTCCTTATTAAAAAAAAAAAAGGAAATTTAGGATGTTCTATGGGTGGACCCTTAGGGCATGCGTGAGCATTACCCTTGGGAAACGCCACATACGTTGCCCTTTAGGAATCGCTAAAGTGGACCCCTTCACTTCTTTGGTTTGGCTTTGTCTTTTTTATTCCTTTTTGCTTCCTCTTATTGGTATCCTTACGGGATCAGTGTTAGTGTTTCCCAAAGAAGGACGTGTAAGGATCATGCTAACGCTAACGCATCTTTACGGGATCAGTGTTAGCCTTCACTAACGCATTCACTAACAGTCCACCAATAGATCTTCCGGTAATTTTCCCCCTTTATTGGTATTTTGCCTGTAAGAGTACATCGACGGACTTGGATACTGTCATCCATATCACTCGTGGAGGGAACCGAATCCATCGTTTTAACTACACACGCGCACATCCCAGCACACAGACCGCTACTACTGAAACACAGAGAGAAGAACAACCGACGACGGCAGAGCGACAACTGCAGCATGCCGCATTCTACCGCGCCGTGGGAGGTTCTTCTCTTTGGCTCCACACCAGCTCTGGGCGTGACTTTGATGAAAACGAAAAGACTCGTTTCGAGGAAAAGTCGGCGGTGTCTCTCAGTTTGTCAGCGCCGGGTAGAGAGGGAGAGTTTGACGCGTGCCGACGTCAATGCCTGGGACCAATCGAAGCGTCGCAAACGTCACCCTCGCCCCCTCCTTCTACCTCTCTCCCCGGCGCTAACAAACCAAAGAAACCGCCGCGTTTTTGTCAAAACTAGCGTTCTAACGCTAGCCCATTAAGACGGGAACGTTGAGGCGCGTTCACTTTATCCGTGAGAGCATGAGCCACGCAAGCAGCATGGCTTTGCTCCTCGCCTCCTCGCTGCCGTCTCCTGCCCTTTTTTTGGTTTCGGGATGTTGGGAACTAACAGCGGATGTCCTGTCCGCACCGAACAGAGCTCATGAGTTGCACAAACACACGTGATAAGCACGCTACAACCCTTCCCGCCCCTTCCCACCAAACGGCAGGAGCAACAACAACAAAACGTTCCTACGCGGACCGGAACCGAAGGAAAACGTCTACTTTCGGTACAGCCAATGCTGTGAACTGCCAAGAACATGTCCTGTTTGGACACCTTTTTACGCGCACAGCCTGGTTACTTCACAACGAGAAGTGAAAAAACCCTTTGGATTACATTTAAAGCTCCTTGATCAATGCTTCAAATTTCAACTGTAGCATCTCGATGCGTTCGGTCGCGAAGATGGAGCTACACAAATTTCTCAATTCTCAATTTCTCAACACCATTCAATTTTTCAACTCTTACATCTGAGTAACTTAGAAGCAATAAACGACGAAAGAACTTACCAGATACACTATATTGAATAGATTCGCCCAAAGGGCCCGGAGGCTGACGGCCGCAAAATGAGATGCTCTGACATCTTAGAGGCTTCAACCGTTATGCTCTTATGTTGTTATTTTTAACTTGCATGAATGTCACGTTAGACTGCGCTATTTTCTGGCCCATAGAACCTGTACTTTGTATTAGTCGCAACTATATATCAGCGCGTTTGGCGCGGCAAAACTGTATTCAAAAGCTCGCATATGTGTATTATGATCGCTATGTATCCTCAAGCGAAAGCAAGTTTCAACTTATTCTCGTAAACAACTCGAACGAGAAATAAAACCCTGTTGCAAATTTCTGGATTTCAGACCCATAATTACACACAAGCAAATCAAATACGCACATAAGTCGCATTGCTGCGTAAAACGCACCGATGGATATTTGATATAAAAAAAGATTTAACTCGTTTTGTATAAAATATTTTTCTATATTTTCAAACAGACGCAATGTTGGGAAAAGACAATGAAAAACATTGAGCAGCCCTGTTGTGTTATTGAACAGTCCAGTAACATCGATAGCTGCGAGACGTCCCGGCGGGAACGTGGAGCATCGGCGTCGTGTTCACGCACCGCGGGGTGCGTCGATCAACACAAGCGCTTGGAACAAAATATAAATCAGCTTTGTTCCAAACGCTTTTTTTTTTTGTTTTGTTCCATTTTGCCCCGAACACCTTTGTTTCTTTTTTTGTCTGTTTTTGTTTTGGCGCGTGTGAAAGCACACCTCCCAGCACTTAAAATTGATAGTGCTGCGACGCCATTTTGTTATTCGCTCCTTCTTGCGTGAGTTGAAACGTGGTGGCGCCAGTGTGCAAATTGCCCCCAACCGTTTCCGGTTCTGAACTAGACGACGGACTTTGCTGTATTTTCGAACTCAAATATGCCCACTGTCGTCTGTAAATGGCCACTTATAGGACTGTTGGACCTAATTCACTATGTGATAAAAAGAATGAGGAGGAAAAAATTGGGAAATATAGGTGACCCCGAAGTGTGCCAGGGCTATCCATAGATGGCTCCACTGACTTTGTTGCCAAACAGAAGAGGGCTAATAGGCTACGACCCATGCTGGTGGTAGCACTTTTTCTCAACAGCTTCAACTAGGGTAAGGGATGTCGCATACTATGCTCTAGGCCTCAAGAGTTACATTTTTGGTTAATCCTGAAGGCACTGGTATTTGCTTGTACGAGAATTTTTTTTTTTTTTTGAAATTGACAACCTATGTGCATCCCAAGGAAATGTCTCTGGGGGGGGGGGGGGGAATGAAAATAAGTTTCGGGAACCCGTTAAAACGCCAAACTTACTTTTTAAACATTTTTTGTGTTTTTTACACTATAGGGTTTCTGATTTCCAGCATGTGAGGGCATACTAAAGCCTAGACTTTTTTCACTACCTGAGAGTTGGTTCGGTAGGAACGGTCCTTGTTCGTAGAAGCAACGATGACCTGTCGTACTACAAGATAGATGTTATAATTAGGGTGTGTACTTTCCGGTGTTTATTTGTGAGAAAAATCGGCGGATGTTTTTCGGTGTTTATTTATTTTCAAAACACCGGTGTATTTCGGTGAAACGTCTCGCGACGAGGCTAAAATCGGTGAATATCGGTGAAAAAAAAGCGATTGATCACAGACAGAGAGTTCCAACTTAATTCACATAGTTCATACGCTTCTTCTCTAGGAAGCAACTATTTCTCACACTTGGTTATTATAGTAGATGCAAGCATACTTTCATGCTTGCATCTACACGCAAGGAACGTGCTGCCATCATGGCAGCACGTTCCTTGCGGTTCGCAACCCGCAATTATAAAAACGCACGCTCCTGTGCGGCACGCACGTTGGCAGTGTCTTCTAGGAACCACAGTAACCTCTGAATATATGGCTTGCACCGACATCACTTGGCCAGACACAATAAGGAAAAGGCACGTGAGAGCCTACCCTCCACTGTGTTAATTTTTTCACAAAAGGGGGCCATGGGAGACACAATAAGGGAAAGGCGTATGAGAGCTTAGCTTCCACTGCGTTCACCAGACGCTTCTGACCCCCAGAAAGGAGGGCGGACTGACGCCACCAGCAAGCCATGTATAAACACTGGAAGAATGCAGGATCCACGAGATAACACGTTTGACGAACCTCTACGGGGAAAGAGTTGCGCTAGGTCGGAGACTAGCAACGGCCGGTGTTTTTCGGTTTTAACCAGGGCAAAAATATCCAACCACCGGTGTTTTTTGGGTTTAGCCGATTTTATATTTTCGTCACCGACGGATGTTTATCGGTGTTTTTTGGTTAAACCCGGAAAATACACACCCTAGTTATAATCGTTCAACTCAGCCCCAAGCAAAACGTGGGTGTGCGTGAGCAAGAGTGGCCGTGTGGTGACCGGAGGTTGTTTCTGTATGGCTGAGGAGGCAAAGGTATGCAGTCATGTTGGTGCCATACTATGGAAACTGGAGCACGCTTTTTCGAACAAAATGATCGGTGTTGCGTGCTCAGATGAATCCGCGGCATGGATTTGGGGATCGAATCTGATTGTGACTCCAGCGAGCCTATGAAATATTGCATTTGATGACAGTAAGCATGATGCTGGAAAAGAAAAGGCTTTACAAGTGCTAGGTTATCAAAACCCACGAGGAGTATGTCCACCTTATCACGAACAACCGCTCACTGGATTGATCAACGTTGCAGGGACAATGTTCCGCAGAAATTTGACGGCTGCCCCAACTGCAGCAGTTCAGCGCAACGTTGTGCCTCCCCTTCCCAGTCGCAACAGCCACGAGGACATCAGCGCCTCCCTGAAAGCCGCCGTGCCTTTCCGAAGGTATACAACGCCCTCGCGAATTTGAGTGTGGCTGGAGAGGAGTTGCTATGTATACTTCATCTCAGAAGTTACGTGCACCATTGTAGGAGCTGTGGGTTGCACGCAGGCTAAGAGGAGCGCACCACAATAAAGTTCTCTCATGCGTGACGTGTTTTCCTTCTGTACCATTCAAGAGATTATAAATGTGCATGATTCTAAACTGCTTTGACCTTTCCTTACTGCCAGCCGCCTTCCTTTGTCCATCTGTTTCGCTCGATGTACCGATACGCAAGAAAGATATTTTACAAACAGCCATACACAGATTACTTGAAGCGGTTAAGCGAAAATATGTTTTATTGTAAATATGTCTGTTGTGTCACAGATGTTTGAATTTGTTGTATAATAAGATCAAAATTTGCTTTAGAACTGAATTCAGAAAACGTTGAGATAACTTTTCGGGGGGCTCATCTTGGCTGCCCGTGCAGCAGCTCTATGGCGTCGGCTTCCATCTGACCACACCAGAACTTTCCCACCCGACGCCGACGACCTCAAGACTATAATGAGGGCTGCCCTACGGGCCACGTAGTGCAGCGCCAGTATTGGCACACGAACTGACCCGTGAACAACTATGAACAATAGGACCCAGGCTGGGCCCGCAGGCCTTTTGGTATGGGCACTCTGCCTTCTGCGGCCCTTGCAGGCCTGGATCTCCTAAAATATATGCAAATAAAGTATTATTATTATTATTATTATTATTATTATTATTACTTCCCAAAAAATTACAGCTGCCGAAACACCGATGCGGAAGCGCGCTAAGCCTTTATATTTTCGCGTGTATGATCTAGAAGATAAGCTTTTCCATTCATCTAGAAGATTCGCGCAAACTGTTACCCCGAGTTTAAGCGATAAAGAGGCCAGGATAAGCTTGCCTAGTCAGGCTCGCCCGAGCTCTTTCCCGAATATTCCAGGTCAAATCGAATATTGATGACGCGCCTAGTAGATAAAGAGCCGTGCGCCGTATTGCAGATTCATCCACTGATTCTCTCTCGCGAAAGCCAGCTGTTACGCCGACCAACGTCACTTGATGCTGCCGCCGGCGACGCTTCCTTCTGCTTTCTCGACGTCTGTTCTTCTTTTTCGTTTCTGGCACAAGTTCGCCCGCATTAAATCTTTAGTTCATTCCGTTTTCTCCTGCCCCTTCGTCAGTCATTCGTGACAATATTGCCGCGAATCTCTTAGATGAACGGAGAAGCGTTCCTTTTCGGTCATGCACGCGGAAATATTACTCCAAAGAGGCCAAGCAAGTAGCTTTGAATATCTTAGAAGCTCTGCGGGAGGAGGACGTTCGAAATCTCATCGCAATCACCTATCTCCGTTTGGTAATTGTTATGGAGGTAGCGAAGTCCCGAAAATAATCCCCCCTCCCCAAGATAATTTATGGGTGGTTTCATCTCAAGTCACACACGGAGTTGGGGTTGAACTTCTAATTTTGATGAAGAAAAACATATTTGGGGCGGGGGGGGGGGGGGGGGGGGGGACCATTTGGTGACAGCGAGTGCAAACCGCAAGTTCGGGCGGTTTTTGTTCTCGAGTTATGGACATTTAAAGCAGCCGAGGCGCAAACTGACCTTTCTTTCGCCCGTCGGTGGTGTCATGTTCCACTCCTTTCTACTTTTTTCCTTTTTTTTTTTTTGTAGTGCAACGCAACTCTTTTTGGCCACTCTCAGAATAGGGATTATTTATGGTCAATTTTTATTGTGATTATTCATCTTCACTTTTGTTTTAAATATTGTCAAAGTGTGTCCCTTTGACAATATTTCTCGTAGTTGTACCAGCTTTTCCGTGTGACCTATTTGAGATATCGTAATATATTTAGTAATTTCAGAAAGCTAAGAGTACAATTTTTCTATTGATAACAAATTTAATGTTTTGTATAAAAGTGAAAGGGCAGTGTATTCTTGTAAAGCGAGGACTATTTTATTGCAAATTGGAGGTCGATTTTCTAGAAAAAGCTCATCTTTTATTTGGCAGATTTTTTCTCAGCTAACTATTTCAGTGCTTTATAAAGTAATTTAAATAGAAAATGTAATATTTTTTGTATGGCAGCTATAAAAGCTTGAAATCTGATTTTGTTTGACTGTTTTGTCAGAAAACCAAATTACTCGCAAAAATAAACTAATTCGAAACTGGTGCCTGTTATTTTTTTAATAGATATCTGTGAACACACTTATTCTCTGATAAATGACAAACGCGATTATTTACATAAAATATATTTCAGAAAATTGGCCCATATGACGTTTCTGGACGATATTTGTCAAGTTTACCAGCTCTTCCGTGTGACAATATAAGGTGTCTTAACATGTTTAGTATTTTCAGAAAGCTTAGGCTATAGTCCTACTAATGATAAAAAATTTGATGCTGTGTGTAAAAGAGAAAGGGCAGTATTTCCTCGTAAAGCAAGGACTATTTTTTAAAAAAATTGCGAATTGGAGGTCGATTTTCTAAAAAGCCTATCGTTTATTTGGCTACTTTTTTTTCTCTAGCTACCTATTGCAGTCCTTTATAAAGTAAAATAAACAAAAAATTCAATATTTTGTTTCTATAGCGGCTATAAAAGCTTACATTTCGGTTTTTGTTCACCTGTCGCCAGTAATACAAGTGACACACAAAAATACACTAACTCATAATTACAGCCTCTGAAATTTTTAGTAGCTACCTGTAAATTCCTTTGATAAGAAAAGATGCAAACGGCGAGTTATGCTAATTAAACGTCTAGGTCATAATATTTTCATTTTTTTTTAATTTTCAAACCGCCTCTTTGCAACAATATTTCACGAAGTTGAGCAAGCTGTGCTGTGTGACCTAATCATTATACTTTTATGACTTTTACATCACCGTAAAGCTACAATTATAGTTCTTTCTTTTGAGTGTAATTTGCATATTTTGCGCTAAACATATAACACGGATCATTTGCCTGAAGAACGAATATTTAAAAAAACTCGCATGTTTAAAGTCGATTTTCTAAAAACAATTTACCTTTTATTTCTTTTATTTTTACTCACTGTTAGGCACTATAGCAGTCTGTCAGGAACTACCAAGAGAAATTGTAATATATTGTTTGTAGGGCCGCTATAAGGACTCGAATCTCGTGCTATGAGAGTTTTGAACGGGACTTCGCGTAGACGCTCAGCTGAGCAGAATTTTGACGTATGTAAGGTTTTCTATTTTATGTTAGTAGTTACCTCAATATATGAGCGTAAAAGCCAATGAAGCAGCAATATTTATCCTAACGATATTTATTTACTTGGCACTGGGGTGATTTGCAAGGTGTGTGAGCTTCACCCTATGTATTGACAAAGAAGATACGTAACATCTAGACTCCCGGACAAACTTAACTCAAGAAGAAAAAGTCGGTCCCATTAAACAAACATTTCTAGCGCGATTCCTTCTAACTTTTTATTCAGATTCAAATTTAAAAGGTTGCACTGATTACATAAGGGAATACATGAGAATGAGCCGTCCGCAAAGCGGTGCGTCCGGCTCGCCGTCTCGGAAGGAATTCTCTTTTCCATGGACGAGGACGATCACCTCCGAAGCTTTTGCTTGCAGGCCCGCACGCCTGCGCGCGCGGCTCGGGTTTTACAGCAGAGACTCCTGATCGAGTGTTAGCGATCAGGAGATTTAAATCGGAAAACAAGTCAAAAACTCGTAGGTGGCCCGGACCCCGGCTGCTCCCAGACAGAAGTTCCCCCAAGACGGGGGCCTCTCTGCCGCGAAACCCCAGCCGCGCGTGCGGGCTCGCAAGCAATGAATAGCGGAGAAGAGCTCACCGGAGAAAAGCTCACCGGAGAAGAGCTCACCGGAGATAAGCTCACCAGAGAAAAGGTCACCGCAAAACCGGCGGATGCGGAGAAAAGCTCGAGCTTTCGGTACACCGGCATGACGAGAGGAACGGGGGGTGGTGTGCCGCTTATCTCTGTGGCGTGGGCCGATCCGTTGGCGTTCCTTGGCGCCAGAGCGTCGAGGTCTTAGAGAGTTTTAAAAAAGGGGGCCTCCAAGCTTGGGGCCCCAAAGAAATGGGGGCTCACCAGTGCGCATGCGGAGAACCCAAGCTCCGTTTGGGGTTTCGGGTTGGCGCTCGCCTCCAGCGCCGAATTCGAGGAACGGCGTGGAGCCCCCAATTTCCTTTGGGATGCGTCGGCAAACATGGCGGCGCCCTTCCCGCTCGCTTTGGAGCAAATTCGTCATGGTCGCTGCAGTATTAGGCACTTTCATTGCCAATGAATGGTGCAACCGGCTTTCGCTTTGCTTTATCTCGCTGAAGCCACAAAGAATGAGCGGTGGGCTCGCCCCATTTTAAAGCTCAATCACTCGGCTGTGTGGAAGTTGTGCCAATGAACACCTTGAACCCTGAAAGATCGCCTCTGTTTCTGGCCGCTCCAAAGCCTAAAGCACGCCTAAGGACACGCGGTACCCGTTGACAAAGCAACGTATTGCTACCCCGTGGCTCCGAGTGGATTTCGTTCGTTGCACCATACCAGCAGCTTGAAAAAAAGTATTTCATGACTTCGAAGTCGCTCCAGTTCAGATCTAAATAGAGCAGCTGCTCGCAGAGTATGCTCGCTCGCGTTCGTCTCAGTTTCGGCATAGTTGAAGGCCTAAATCTTCGGCGACAAACAGTCAAAGCGCGCATAAGCGCCCAAAAAATCTGAGAACGAGCGCCAAATTAGAACGCGCTACGGATTGGATTGTTTTGACTGAATACAGTCAACAACATTTATACTGATTTTAAATTGTCTCTTGCTTTTCCGGCTTAACTGAAATTTACCTTAACTATTATTTGTAAACAAAAAGTACTTGCTAAGCGCATATGTTTTCCGTTTATTATTATTTATCTTTTTTAAAAAAATTACGCTTGTTGGCCGCATTGGCGCTGCAAGCGGGAAACGTAAACGCGCAGCGCTGCGTTGCGAGACCCCTATTTTATAAGCCGTCGACAACAACCATAATGCGTTTGGGTCCCCTAACGTCTCAGGAGAATCCAAACGTTGGGGCCCCCTTTCTAAAACTCTCTATTACTTAGGGTGATGCTCACGTGAAAGTTATGAGTTACGAAGACGCCGTTACAGTTTCTGTAGGTTTGTTTTGGTTTCGTTAATTAATTTGGTGAGGCCACAGGTGTGGTGTTTAATTGGTCCAAGTGCTGTGGTCTCTGGCATAGTGCGGGGGATACAACGCCTTCAGAGTTTGAAGGCGTTAGAGTGTTTTAGAATAGGGGGCCCCAACGTTTGGGTTCCTTTAAAGGAATACTACAACGAAATTTCGGCGCTCATTTTTTGGTCTATATGTGTTCAAAAAGGCAGCATTACATCGAACATACCGATACCTTGTTAAAAAAGTCACGAAAAGGAGTTTCAAAACGAATTAAAGGATTAGCAAAGAGCACCTGGTGGATGGCGCTAACGCTAACGCCTCGCTTGTAATGCCCGTCTAGGAACCTTGACAGCTAGTGACGGAGGTAGTCTCGTCTCCGGCCACGACGAGAGAAGAGGGGCAGGAGGAACTCCCCACTTCCCGAGAATGCCTTTTGTGTGTCGCAGAAGTCGCTGTTGTCCCCCTACAAGATTACAGAAGATTAACCCGTCACTCAATATTCGTACAAAAGCAGCAGCTTCGGTGGCTGGAACGACTAGGCCATCCTCTCGACGTCAGCCTCGTTGTAGCTTTGCTCGTCCTGAGACGACCTACGTCATGATTGCGTTGGATGTCACGTGGTCTCCGCTGGGCCTTCTCCGAGCGCTTGCCAGAGTGGGCCGTTTATAACGAAAAATACAGCCACCAGGCTCAAACTACAAACGTGCGATTGTCATTTACGGATATTGTGGATCATATTCAACCTATTTTTGAACACGACGGGAATATTTCAAATTTCGTTGAAGTATCCCTTTAAGAAATTAAGGTACTCAAACGCAACAAAGTTCTTGTCGACGGCTTATAAAATAGGGGTTTCGCAACGCAGCGTAGCGCGCTTACGTTTGCCACTTGCAGCGCCAATGCGGCTAATAAACGTAATAATAAAAAAAAAAACTTTCTGCATTTTCGCTCTGGTGAAGAAGGAAGACCAGCGGAGCTGTACAATAGAAAGTAATGGCCGGCCGCAAGTCGGCAAGCCACAGTGGAAAGGCTGCTGCCATCTATTAGCAACGGCGTTAACCAGAAAAGTGGCTTGCCGCCGTCGCTCATAGATGGCGCTAGGTGTCGAGAGTTCGGTGTGTTCATTTTTTTTGTGGGGGACAGGATCCT
The DNA here is from genome assembly GCF_016920785.2 of Ixodes scapularis. Classification (NCBI taxonomy): domain Eukaryota; kingdom Metazoa; phylum Arthropoda; class Arachnida; order Ixodida; family Ixodidae; genus Ixodes; species Ixodes scapularis. The sequence continues at coordinate 655,263 of NW_024610141.1, forward strand.
GGGGAAACTAGTCCTTAACAACTCCGCTGTAAAAAATTAATAAACCTAAAACATATGCGCGTAGCAATTACTTTTAGAGCACAGCTCGTAGGCACCTGTTTCCGGCTTGAGCGGCGTCGCCGTCGCTGTCACCGTCGGCGTAACCGCGCGGTGCATTATGGGACGCGTGACGTCACTGGTGACTGCACTGATGACGTCATCAGTGACGATGACGATAACGATGACGTCATCACGATGACGTCACGTGACGTCACAAGGACCACCAATGGCGTCAATGGTGTCATCGTCATCGTCGCTGATGACGTCATCATTGACGTCACGTGTGACGTCACTGCAGAAAAAATTCCCGCTAAATCTAGCGGGAAAAATTCCCTGCTAGTGTTAGGCGGGAAATTTCCCCGCTATATTTCCGCCAAATTTACACGCGATGCCCTCACCAAAGATGTGCATTTTCTGCGACTTGCGTTAAGCCACACGTCGATCCAAATCCATGTTAGTAGTGGGGGACTTTCCACCATCTCCCCTCAGTACTTGTCCTCCTCCTCCTCAAGAGCTGCGCTCTAATTCGACGTTACAGGGGATTGTAAATGTCTTTCATTTTTGTTTAAAAATAATAGTTAAGGTAAATCCTAATCCAGCCGCCTAAAACAAGAGACAATCTAAAATCAGTATAAATGTTGTCGGCTGCATTCAGCCAAAACAATCCAATCCGTAACACGTTTCAATTTGGCGTTCGTTCTCAGATTTTTAGGGCGTTCTTGTGCGCTTTGACCGTCTGCCGCCGAAGATTTAGGCCTTCAACTATGCCGAGACTGAGACGAGCAAGCAAGCATACTCTGCGAGCGGCTGCTTTATTTAGATCTGAGCTGGAGCAACTTTGAAGCCTTGAAAACTGCAGTTATCGTGCTACGAACGAAATACGCAGGGCCACGCAGTAGCTAACTAGCAATACGTTACCATGTCAACGGTTACCGCGTCTCTTTAGGCTTAGGAACGGCCAAAATCAGGGACGATTTTTAAAATGGGCCGAGCCCACCGCTCATTCTTTGTAACTTGAGCGAGATAAAGCAAAGCGAAAGACGGTTGCACCATTCATTGGCAATGAAACTGGCTAATACTGCAGCGACCATGACGATTTTGCTCCGAAGCGAGCGGAAAGGGTGCCGCCATGTTTGCCGACGCAACCCGCCCCACGCTGTTTCTCGAATTCTGCGTGGGGGCGAGCGCCAACGCGAAACCCCAAACGGAGTTTGGGTTCTGCTCATGCGCAGTTGTGAGCCCCTATTTCTTTGGGGCCCCCAAGCTCTGAGGCCCCTATTCTAAAACTCTCAATTAGCGAGATTTAGAATAGGGGGCCCCAAGTTTTGGGTGCCCCAAACAGCTCGAGGCATCGCAATGGGCATGCGCAGAAGTTCTGCGCATGCGCAGTGGGACGCCCCGAGCTGTCTGGGGCTTGGTTTGGGGCACCCAAAGCTGTAGGGCCCCCTATTCCAAAACTCACTATTATCTGGTCTTTTGTACCGTGCCAATACCTCGGCGTGCCACTCAATTGTTTATTGCGAAAACAAAACTTACTGGTCGGGCCCCGCCACCGACCTCGAAAGGCGCACTTCTCGCTGCAAGAGGCGTGACTTGTTGATTTTCACTCGTGCGACAGCTCGTAATGTTCTTTTTTATTGCTGAATTATGGTATGTGTCGTAAGTTGTTCTTTGTGCTCGTATGAACGTGCATGAATTGCATTCCGTTTTCGCGACTTTCATCTTCAAAATGGTCTTGAGAGCCCATGAGACGTGATTGTCTGTTTTATTGTGTAACGGACGGGGGACTGGGGTTATTGCATTTGTTCTTGCGACAGTTGTAGTCACGTTTCATTTCTCTACGCGATCACGAGCACCTTTTCATTCCTGCGTTCATCCAAACAATGTCGTCACCTCATTTGCCGTTGTTTCTTGTGTCGCTCTGTGGCTGCTGATCATGAAGAATTTCCGTTGTCAATGCCCTGCACTTTTTGACTGCACGTTTTTTGTTGGGGTACCTGTCGGTTGTAAGCAAGAACGTGCTAAAGCGCGACTCGTTGATAAGTTTGTTTCCGGCGCCGCTGTACAGAAGTGTTGCCTGCAGGGGGGGGGGGGGGGGGGGGGGTCGGGATTTTTGAAGCGGATGAAACGTGTGTGGATACCCCCTTCAGTGAAAGCAATTTGCTTTGTCAAACATTTACTTACGTGCCATCACACTTCCATTCGTCAAACACGGAGCCATCATAATTCGACTAACCTGCCATCATCAGTTCACCATTGCAAATAGGGGACCATTATTTTTACTGTGGAGGGCCGATATGATTTGGCCGGCTTCCGATAGTACCCACGTCAGACGTTTTTGGTATCATTCCACCTAAGTCCTCTCTACATTTGTCACTTCGGTCACGTTCGGTCACCTCCCTACTGAAAAATCCGGTATAACTTTCCCTATCCGGAATATGGAACCGGAAATTTGTTACTGGAAACCCGAAATCCAGATTGCAGACAAAGGAATAATTTCTGAAAACCTAAATTCCAGATAGAGTCCAGATAGAATCCAGATAGATTTCCGGTTCCATAATCCGGATAGCGAAAAGTTATACCGGATTTTTCGGTAGGGCTATGTATCTTGGGTCACCACAAAGAACAACACCGATGCCAAGCGTGCAGTAAAAATTAAAATCGTATTTTATGCGTAACGGCCTCTCTTCACAAGAGCCTGCGTTTGAGTTTCATATTTCCCATTTTTTGCTGGGAGCTAGGATTTCGGAAACCTGTTTATATGAGGCTCTGAGTTAACTCAAGTCGGTGCCTCTTCAGGTAGGCCAGCTCAGTTGAACCCACTCGTCGTTAGCCGATCAGTGACAGTTGGCGCCGCCGTGTAACTCCGGCCGATCGCGATTTAGCCAACTGTCTTTGGCTCAATGGCAGTTAAGAGCGCTCGTGCAAATTATATATTGCACCTGATTTCCCACGACCATTAATATGTAACGAATGAATACAAAATAGAGTAATAAGCAATATGCCAGGTATACGATGAATAAACGTGCTAAAAAAGTGCCAGAAGAAAAAAAAAAAAAAGACCTGAGTGAGTTTAAAGTGGTACGGAAAAAAATGTTAGCACTTATTTCTTTGTTTACATGTGGTCTATGTTGTGCCGGAAGCCGAGAAATAATAAACTGAACTATTGTTTCTGGGCGGCCGGCGGGAAAGTCAAGAAAACTAATCTTAAAACATATTAACAGATCTCGAAATTGCCTCTGGTGGCGGTCTGTGCAGCTCCGTTGGAATGCTGGCACGTCACGAGTTCCTTAGAAGCAGCGCCAGTTTGCCGCTGTATTGCTCGATCGTAGAGCTCCTTAGTCCTGAATGTGAGTTGGCTGAGAACGCTAACGCGTTTACTGCGTTGCATACGTTAAAGCTTCCACGGTGCTTCCGCGACGGCCATTCCACAACATCAAGATCGCCGTTCTTTGCACACGTGAAGTAGGGTCTAGTACCCCATTCACACGGTCAACATAAAGGTACCTTTAACATAGGTCTCTTTGTTACCGGCGAATCAGCCCGTGCTCTTGCTTTCTTTAAGCTGAAAGCATTGTAGTCAAAAATGACGGGGTCGGAGGCCCTTGGCTACTCAATTGGAGCTTCCCTTCAGCATTGGGACGCAGAAACTTACGCCCTCTTCAGTGCTGAGGTGCACAGGCTTATTGCAGAGTTTGAAGTGCGATTTCCAAGTAAGCAAGAAAAAGGAGTTGTAGTCCACCCTTATTTTCACAGCAGACGAGTGTTTTCTGCAGAAAGCAGGCTTCCTATTTACACTTCGTTATTGTTGGGATAAGAGAACACCACCAGATGCACAACAAAAAAAAAGTAAAAAATGAAAATGTTTCGGGCAGACCTTTTATTCAAGCAGTCGTCGGCCGCCAGCATGTTCGGTTCACTGGGGCTATAATGGGTTCTTATATGTATCAGGGAACATAGTTGTGAGTAGAAGAGTTCTAGGGGAGAAAAGCATAAAAAAAAGGTATGCCTAATTTCAAAAAGAAAAATTAAACTGAAAACGCGGAACCCTAGTCATATTACATAAACCAGCGGTATAACTACTGCGCCATTTGCGCCAAACTTCGCCAGAACGAACAACCTGCTACATGCTGCTCCAAAGGCTGTATTTGTGCAAAATACATTATCCGTGCCAAAAAGAAGCTGTTCTCGAAAAAGAAATTGTGTCTGGCAAGTAGCATTGTTAGCGATGCCATTGAAAATTAAGGAAGTACATTTTTTTCCTCTGATGCCTAAGTATGTAAATATTCGAATAGGAGTTTCAAATAATACGCTATTTCTATTCTCTTCAAGATGAACTGCAGGGGTGCTATGTTGCGCTTTTTGGACTCCCAGGAGACTAGGGAGAGGGAAGTGACGTCAACGACACAGCAAACGCAGATTGGGTGTTGATTTCGTTTTCTTCTGTCAACATCCAATCTGCGTTTGCTCTAGTCGTTGACGTCACTTACCTCTTCCAAGTCTCCTGGGAGTCCAAAAAGCGCAACATAGCCCCCCAGTATTCATACTTTTCAAAGTGTTGATCGCTGCGGGTTAGCCTCCTTGAGTAGGCTTCTCCTGAAAAACCGGTGCACTGCGGAGAAGCTACACCCGCACAGCTGACACCGCGATCTCGCGACTTGCTTCCCGGCAGCGGTGCCGCGCGCTTATGCAAAAAAACACTCCTTCAAAGTGGTCTGGTACACGCAAGCGTCTAATGCAATAAAAAAAAAAGAAACAGAATACAGGAAGCGTAGCAATTGTTTTTTACATCGCAGTGAAATCTTCCAAATTTAACTGTGGGTTTTATGCAAGAGTTAGGCAGCGATGTTCTAACAACCTCTGTTCATTATGTGTGCTTCGTTTTCTTTTATTTTTTATTCAGAATTGAACATAGCATATGCATACAGCAAGAAGAGTTATAAATCCCCTCAAATAGGTATGGCTGAGCTTCTTTATAGGTTTAATTGTATGTAATATCCCGGTTACTCGCTATCCCAATGTAGGTATTTGACTTTGTGAGGCCACACTCTATGACTATAGCTAGATTAAATTTAACAGAGCTCAAAAGGGGGCAATTAGAAGCTTGGAAACAACCTTTGCAAGTGCAGCTAAATTTTGGTTTCAACATGTTGTAACAGTAGTGAAAGGTGCGGCAACTCCCTTACAAAAATTATTAGCGAGTTTGAATTGAGTTTCTTATGTATTCTTATAGAATACATTAGAAACTCAATTGAAACTCATTGGTAATTTTATAAGGGCTATTCAATATGCAATTCAAAAATATTTGGCGAAAACCACTATTCACTTTAAATTTACTTCGAACCCGATATCCATTATTTGCACATGCCTAACGAAGAGTTATCGGTGTTTGGGTGAACGGTGCTCACATCGATCCTAATGAATTGTTAGCGCTATTCATTGTGATCGGTTAGAATTTATGGAGCCGCTAAGCTCCGCTTAGCTGCTCTATAAACAGTAGCAGGTGGAATACAAACAGGAGCAGCGTGATACAAGCCATACAAAGTAGCTCAAAACATCATTTCATATCAAACACGGACATTTATAAAATTCCCACCATTTGATTGTTCAATAAATAAAACATAATCATAGCGAACATGTCCCCTGTAGGTATGATATTTTAAATAGTCTCCTAACACTCCAACCACTGTAGTTTTTTTTTTTTCCCCCACAAATTAACTTTCAGAGATTGTATAAAATTTTCTGACATAAAAGCTCAAAATCGTTTGCTGCAAAAGCGGAACTCCCTGCTAAAAAACCCGTTTTTCCCTGCTACAAGAGCCGCTCCAATTCACCACTTGTCAGCCCCGCCTGTGAAAGCAGGTGTTTGGAGAGTGGCGTCTCCACGTACCCCAACCCCGCAGGGGGCGCCTGCACCTTAGGTGCTAGGTGCTTGGTGAGTAGCGTCACCACGGACCCCAGCCACGTGGGCCACCATACCCGCACGCAGGGGGCACCTACTTTAGAGTAGGTGCTTGGTGAGTGGCGTCTTTACGAACCCCGAGCCATGTGGGTTCGCCCACCCATGTCTGGCTGTGCGTGGCGTACCCGTGTCCGGGGAAAAGGGGACCCTGCTGGTTGAGTTGAGCCCGGGGTATGTTTGGACCCTTCGGGGCTCCCCGGGCGAGGCAATACACCGCTTCGGGCCCTGCTTCTCGTAGACGGGTGTCCTGGCTTGGCCCGACCAGGATGATTCAGTCAGTCGCCTCTTCTACCCTCTTCTTCCTTCTTTCAATTTTCCTCCCACCTCTTTCTCTTTTCTTCTACACTCTCTTCCATCCTTTTTCACCTCCTTAGGCGGCAAGGGCCAACCTTGAGTGGAAACAGGTCCTGTCCCTGCAACCACACTAGGGTATAGTGCCCGGGCAGCTCTGGTAGCGTAATTGTGTCAGCCAAGCCCTTCTTGTTATGGCACATTACCTACCCCCTTGTTGGGCTCCGTGGTGGGCGGTGCCGTCGGGCACTCAACTTTTTTCCCATCTGTATGGGTTCCAGGCAAAAAACTACTGATCGGGCCCTGAAAAGGATCCGCACCGAAGCACCTGAAAAACGTATTTAATTCCTAAAATTACCAAAGTTCCTCGTATTACACTAAGAAGACGAAAAGTCACTTGCAAAGTTATCGCCTTTCCTCGTATCAAAAGTTCTAGAAGGTATTATTGGAATCAATTTTAATGCCAAAAAGATGGCATGGGGTGACCTTCTTGTTGAAATAAATACAAAACAACAAAGTGAAGCTCTCCTAGCTTTGAATGCCGTCGCAGACTACAAAGTTAGCGTAACACCGCATCGCAAGCTAAACACCGTACAGGGAGTCATCTCTGAGGATGACTTGCTTGAAACATCTGAGGCAGAAATCGTTGAGGGCCTTTCTGGTCAAGGGGTTGTAGCCGCGCGCCGCATCACTATCCGCCGAGATGGTGTTGAAAGGAAAACTAAACACATCATCCTGACCTTTGACTCGACCACACTAACTGAAACTCTGAAGGCAGGCTATCTACAGTGCCGTGTACGGCTCTATGTGCCGAACACTCAGAGGTGCTTCAAGTGCCAACGATTTGGCCATGGGTCACGGAGCTGTCGGGGAGCCGACACTTGCGCTAAGTGCCCCAGCAGAGAGCATGCTGCTGACACCTGCGATAACAATCCGAAATGTGCCAACTGCGACGATCCTCACCTGGAATACTCTCGCTCCTGTCTTTTGTAGAAGCAAGAGGAAGAAGTTCTTTCTCTAAAGGCAAAGGAAAATATTCTCTACCATGAGGCCAGAAAACGTTTTTCTTTCTTGGCAAAAGGTGGATATGCCGAGGTCGTGCGTAGGGGACCTGCACGGCCAGTAATTGCATCGGCGGGAACACAGACATCTCCGGACGATCTGCGGGTCTCGTCGGAGTCGCCACCCAAACCCGCATGAACGGTGCCAGCGGCACCATGTCCTAAGCCCAGGGAGGGTGCTGGCCCGCCGGCATCCACCCTCGAGCAGGGGATGGCCCGCCCTGCCTCTGTGTTCCCCCGGGGCCGGGGCCAGCCACCCCGAACCACTGGCCCGAGGAAGCCCGGAGAGACGTCGAAGCAGTTGGCCCCTAAGGGTCAACTGACGACACCACCGGAAGAGCCCATCGAAGAGTGTGGGCTCAGATCTGACGACGAGGCTATCCTCTCGGGATCGGAGTCCTCCCTCGCTGCTCCCACTACCTCTAATGGGAAGCAGAATGATTGCGCGAAAAAGAAAAACGCTCCGCGCATAAAAATTTATTTTAAACCTTAGTAACCCGTTTTTACCCATTTTTGCAGTTTATAAGTTAAAGTTTATTTTAATCTTAACACTGCTATGACTAAACAATCAGGTATCATGCAGTGGAACTGTCACGGCCTTCTTCGTAATATTGTGACGTTAATTTTTCTTTTCGATGAGCTTCGCACTGTGGCACTCTGTTTGCAGGAAACCTATCTGAATGACATACACACACAGGTCTTACGCCGTCACCAGGTTTTTAGGAAGGACCGCCTTTCTCCTGACCCTTCTAGTGGTGTCGCAGTAGTAGTGCAGAGCGTGGTTGTGTGTGCTCAGGTTCCTCTACAAACACCATTCGAGGCAGTAGCAGTTCGCGTTTTCCTTGACCGACTCATCACCCTCGTCTCTCTCTACCTGCCACCCAATGTTCCACTGCAGCTCCACGAGCAAGGACTCGTAGATCAGCTGCCTAAGCCTTTTTTTAATTCTAGGGGATTTTAACGCCCACCACCCTTTGTGGGGTGGTGTTCGACAGGATTCCCGTGGTGGAGTTATAGAACGACTTTTATTATTCTTCCGGGCACTGTCTTCTGAATAAAAAGGAGCCAACGTTCTTTAGTGCTGCTCATAACACCTTTACATCAATAGACCTTTCCATATCAACATCAGCTTTACTTCCGTGCTTTTCATGGAAGGTTTTAGATAATCCATTTGGCAGCGATCATTTCCCCATAATTTTAGAAAGCTCAATACCCCTTCCTTCGCTTTTAACCCGCCTTCCAAAGTGGAAGTTGGAGAAGGCTGACTGGGGCTCTTTTTGGTCTAAATGCCGTACTGGATCCATCACTCTTTCGCAGTATGTCCCCCGAGGAGGCGACGGTGTTTGTCACTGAATGTCTATTCCTCATCTTCTATTCCGCAAACATCCGGCGTCCTACCCCGGAGATGCAAACCTTGGTAGAATGAAAACTGCACAGTCACTCGCAGGAAAAAGAACCAGGCATGGGGTATATTGCGGCGTTATCCCACTGCTTTTAACCTGATTGAATTTAAGAAATGTAGGACCAAGGCACGTTGGACACGGAAACAGGCGAAGAGGACATCATGGAAAAAATATATATCTTCTCTAAATAACTTTGTTCCAGCTAAAGAAGTGTGGGATCGCCTGCGGAAAGTTCGAGGAGATTACCAATCTTTCCGAACTCCTCTGTTTTCTTCCCCCTCTGTATCGCTGCAAGATCATGTAAGTGTTCTCGGGGAGCATTTTCAGCTTATTAGCAGCTCCTCTAATTTTAGCGAAAAATTCAAGAAGTTTCAGTTGACTGTTGAAAAGCAGCCCATCTCGATGTCGGAGGGTGGTTCATATTTTTACAATTGACCGTTCACAATGTGTGAACTCAAGGTCGCTCTTGGTGCAAAGAAGCAGTCTGCACCAGGGCCAGACAAACTCCACTATGAAATGTTGAGGAAACTGTCCCCTGAATCTATGAACGGTCTGTAAATTTCTTTAAATCATCTATGGCAAGCCGCTGCCTTTCCTCGTTGCTGGAAACATGCCCATATAATCCCTTTTTTGAAATCAGGGAAAGACCCTTAAATTCCTAAGAGCTATCGGCCCATCGCACTCACAAGTTGCTTAGGAAAGACTTATGAGTGGCCTGTGAATCGTCGTCTTGTCCATTTCTTAGGGACTGAGAATTTTTTTGATGTAAACTGTGCGGCTTTCGGGCGGGACGAGCGACCACAGATCATTTGGTTCGCCTAGAGACCGCTATACGTGAGGCATTTGTACACCGGCAGCATTGTGTCTCAGTGTTTTTTTATTTACACAAAGCATATGATACCACATGGAGGTACGGAATACTTTGTGACTTGTACAACTGTGGTGTGCGGGGCCGCATGCTTCAGTGCATAGAGAGCTTCCTCAGCGAAAGAGCTTTTCAAGTCCGATTGGGCTCCACACTGTCAGATGTTTTCTCTCAAGAAAATGGTGTTCCTCAAGGAGGAGTGCTGAGCGTTACCCTCTTTGCTGTTAAGATTAATAGTCTAGCTAAGGTTATGCCATCATCAGTAACTTACTCTCTATATGTGGATGAGATGCAAATCTCTGTGTCTTCCTGTAACATACAGTTGTGAACGACAGTTGCAACTTACAATCAATAGAATGTGTAATGTGGGCCGACGAAGAATGGCTTCAAATTTTCTCCTGAAAAAACAGTCTGTGTTCCTTTTTCATTACGCCGGGGATTGTCTCTTGATCCTTCCTTGCATCTTAATAGCACTGAAATATCAGTCCAGCAAGAACACAAATTTTTGGGTGTGCTTTTTGACAAGAAACTTACCTTTGTGCCCCATATGAAAACTTTAAAACGGAAATGCTTGATGTCATCAAGCATTCTAAGGGTGGTGTCACATATGTCGTGGGTTTCTGATAGGCGCTGTCTCCTGCAGCTGTATAACTCTTTAGTTCAATCCCGTCTCGACTATGGTGCAGTAATATATGGGTCAGCGCGGCCATCTGCCCTTAAGATGGTTGACCAATACACCACCTTGGACTACGACTTTCTACAGGTGCATTTCGCACATTTCCTGTGAAGAGTTTGCATGCTGATGCGCATCAAATGTCCCTCGAGAAACGGAGGCAGTACCTCAGCGTCTCTTATGCTTACAAAGTATTTTCAAATCCAAAACATCCCTCCTACAGTGTCCTCCATACTTGCAGAAGTTCACAGTTTTTCGAAAACAAGCCGAGCATTGTTAGATCATTAAGCCTCCGTTTGCAAAGTACTTGTCACTCTCTTAATATTTCCCTTCATGAGATTCCCTTGCTTAAAAGCACTCATAGGGTTGCTCCTTGGGATGCTCTGCCGATTTTCTGTGACTGGGCACTCGCAAAATACAGTAAGAGGGTCATTTCACCACAAATCCTCCGGCAGGAGTTCCTCTCCTTGCAACAAAAATATGCAGGCTACCTGGAGTTTTATACAAATGGCTCCAAAACGTCGCCTTTCGTAGGGTGTGCTCTGTATTCCGCCTCCTACAGCAACGCCACGCAAGTTGACTGTAGAGCAAGCATTTTCACCGCAGAGCTTTATGCTATTTTACTAGCGGTCGAACATATACTCGACAATAGTATAATGAAAGCTGTCATTTTTGTCGACTCACAAAGTGCCTTATTGACTGTGTCCCCCCTGATGCCCACAAAGAACCTCCTTGCACAACATCTACATGGTAAGATAAACAACGCCCTGCGACGCGGTCGGGACATTAAGTTCTGCTGGGTGCCAAGCCACATTGGGATTTTGGGCAATGATAAGGCGGATAAATTGGCCGTGTCTGCCCGAGGCTCATCTACAACATTCAATTGCTTACCCTACCAAAATTTAAAACCACTTCTGAGGAAATCTATTTTTCTCAAATGGCAGCTGGAATGGGATACAGAGAGCAACAACAAACTTCACATTATCAAGCCCATTCTGGGCGTTTGGGAAAGCTCTTATAACAGGGAACGTCGTGTGGAGGTTCTTCTGTGCCGTCTAAGAATAGGTCACTCCCGCGTGACACATCAATATCTGCTTCGTGGTGAAGATGTTGCACTATGTAAACATTGTGGAGTGCTTCTGACCGTGTTGCACATTTTGTGGCATTGTTCGTCCCATCAGCCACTCCGTCAATCATGTGTTCTCGAACTTTTTAGGGACCATCTCCCATTTTATCCCTCGTTTTTGCTTGGCGATAAACCTTTAGTTCCTTTCAGCCGTGTCTTGGACTTTTTAAAACAAACTGGATATTTATACCATTTGTAAATATGTAGCCTCAAAGTAAACTTTTGTTATATTATGCTCTAAATACTTTAAGTTTGGCGCATTATGGCCTTCGTTGCTGCTGCGCCAATAAACTCCTAATCATCATCATCATCACCACTTGTCAGTTCTACCACTGATAAACTGAGCCACCAGTATTTTAGACAAAACAAATAAAATGTCATGTATCTTAGTTTATTCATATTCAATACTCTACACATAAACTATTGATAGTTTGGCACCATTAGTACAAACATGACACAAATGGAATACTAACAGTATAGGGACAACCAAAGTTACTGAAGGCTTTGATGATCCCTAAACTCTTTAAAAAACATACCAGAAAAAAATGAACGCGTCACAAAACATCACATTTGAGGTTGAAGGGAAGAGTGTACTGCATCTTGTAGAAAAACCGTACTTATATTCAACTAATATCAAGTCCGTTATGGACTCTAGTACTTTGCATTTGCAAGAAAACCAGGCAGTGTATTCCTCACCATAAAACAAAGCGAGGCATTGTGGCGAGCACAAACTCTGCCAGAATGTAGCTCTAGCAGTTGGAGAAATGCAGCGTCGAATTGAAAAGCTATGAGCAATTATTTAAAACTTAATCAGAAAATGGCGGTAGACGATGCACGTGCATACGTTGAGATGAATATGAGATGCAACTAGAAATGGGCCCCTTTTTTTTTACAGCGGAGCTGTTAAGGGCCAGTTACCCCAGGATCGTGTCCGGTACAAAACAAATGTCGACACCCGTGGCCGACACAACACTCTGGTTGCCGCCGTCGCTCATAGATGGCGGTAGCTGTCCAGAGTGTTGTGTTCGTCGGTTGTCTGCTTGCCGCCGTCGCTCATAGATAGCGGCAACATTTCTTCGGGGGGAAAGGAGCGGAAACGGAAAGAGCGTCGATGTGCGCAGCAGCGCGAATGGTTTCACAACCTCCGCGAGGCCGCTGTCGCCTAAAGTTCCACTGCGTCGAGCGCTTCAGATTGCCTTGCGAAAGAAAAGCAGATACTCGCCTGGAAAGCCACCGCCGAGAACAGAAGCTACACCTCCACTGCTTTTCCTTCTTCACCAGAGTGGAAAGGCTGAAAGTTTCTTTCAATATTTGCCCATAGCTTTCGATTTCAATATTGCTCCATTTTGAAACTTTCGCATCTGGTTCCAACTGGAAGGGCTACCTTCTGGTGAAGTTTGAGCTCGCCGCTATGTTCAGTTTATTTTTGCGGTGCAAAAGAGAGATAGTACACTTAAAAGAAATAGGACACAAAGAGAGGTGAACATGAAAGCTGCTGAAGACAGCATTCTTGAAAAAAAGGTTCGTACAACGAAGAGGATAACAAATCACGAAACATGGTTGGGGTCTAGGAGAACCCGTCACGCGTAATCTCTCAACAGCCAACTCATCATAGATGAACTCGTGAAATAGGGCAAGTCGTCATAGGCCAGCTCGTACAGAGAAAAGTTGCAACGAAGGGCAGCTGGCATTTGTCCACTTCGTCACAATTTACATTTTTCGACAATTATGCATTTGCAACTAAACTTCAATAGCTGATTACGGAAAATAATTTACGACATTTTTCTTTTTTACACACGACGTGGTTTTATTGTTGCCGACAAGTGAAGGATGCGGTAGAAGCTCTGCTTCCATTAAGGTCTCGTTACCTCCCGCCATGCTTTGGTTGTGCCTGCGCACTTATTCTGTCAATGGTAGAAAAATTGCGATAAGAGGGGGGGGGGGGGCGGCTTTAGCGTTACGTTTTTACAATGTATGCGACAATGATATCCAAGAATAAAACGACCAGTAATAATCATTTGACTGAAATTAAAGGAACGTTTAAATTTGCGTTTATTCGCAAAACAAGGTAAATATCGAAGTTGACAATTAATGCGAAGTGCCAGTTAAAGCCAAACATTTCGTGTGATGCTTTCGGCCATCAAAAGCGGTCGAGCACCGTTGTGGTCTTCCAGCCCCTCAAGGCATGCTGATTGACAGCCTCGCACTTGTTTTGCCACTGTGCAGGAGTTCCAACCCAGAAAAAAGTTCCAAAAGGGGTCTAATAACAAAGTAGCCTTTTATACACTGACTAGAGGGAAGACCAAGACAACACAATGTGCGTTGTGTTGCTCAGCATTAATAACAAAGGGAAGTCGAAACCAAAGGTAAAACCGAAAAGCCGATCACAAACCTTGCCTGCAAACAAACAAAATGAGGTTAATTTTCAAATGATAAGGTCGATGCGACCACTTTTTAGGTTAAAGCCAGTCCCCCAGCCAAAACTGAAAGGTATGTCGTCAATTTTTCAAGAACGAGAAGGACAGTGTAACAACTTTCCCTACTACGGGTTCACTCATAACGAGATTCCCTCTTAGACCAGTAACCAGTTCTTGTATGACAAGTTGGCTGTGACGTGCGGGCCTGTTCGCTTAAGCCGTGTCCACAACACTGTCCCGCCAAGAAATGGATCCTCTTGGCGAGACCAAGTTGCCTGCCAGTAGGTCCCTTATGTCGAGTGCAGTAGGACTGCTGGAGTTGGGCCCCGGGACCCTGTTGACACCAACAGCCGTGATGTCCGCTCGCCAAGCGCCATCCACCCTCTTGCCCCTCCTTTCTCTATCTATGTAGCCAGGCGGGCAGTACGCCTCAACTTCCATCAAAAAGTTATGAAGGCAGCCTGCTGCCTTAATCATACCCTCACAGCGTTTCATGCTGCCATGCATCGGGCCCAGGAACGTGCGCCACCGGGAGACTAGGATACCGAAGGCATTCTCCACGGTACGCCTTCCGCGAGAGAGTTTGTAGTTATACGAGGGCGGTCCGATAAGTACTTAGCCTCACAACCCAGTGGCGCTACTATCGCAAGAAAAATGTACTATCGTGTAGTACATTCTCGTAGACAGCTACTATTGAAATTTCAACCAAATCGGACTCATAGGTTTGTTTTGACCGCATGTGGAAGCGGGCGTGTCCGTGAATTTTAGAAAAATGAAAAAAGAGCGATATCGGTCGGTGATTCGATTCTTGTTTTTGGAAGGGAAATCGTGCAGTGAAATCAAAGAGAGCTTAGATGCTGTGTACAGTGACTCTTCTCCTTCGCTGGCGACCGTCAAAAATTGGTTTAACAAGTTTCAACATGGTCGCACGTCGGTTTTTGAAGAGTCACGCCCACGTGCCCTGAAAACGGCTACCATGGAGGATAATGTGACAAAAATCTACAATCTCGTATTGGCAGACCGCCGACTGAAGGTGCGTGAGATAGCTGAGACAGTAGGCATCTAAAAAAACCGCGTGGGTCATATCCTGCATGAAATTTTTGGCATGAGAAAGTTGTCCGCGAGATGGGTGCCGCGTTTGCTCACTCCGGACAACAAGCGCAACCGTGAGACCACTTCAGAGCAGTGTTTGACGCTGTTTAAGCGCAATCCGAAGAAGTTTTTGCGTCGTTTCGTGACCGTCGGCGAAACATGGATTCACTGGTACACACCAGAGACCAAGGAACAGTCGCAACAGTGGACTTCACCCGGCGAACGTGCTCCGAAGAAAACGAAGACTGTCCTATCGACCGGAAAGGTGATGGCCACCGTTTCTCGGGTTCACAAGGTGTGATCTACATCAACTACCGGGAGAAAAGCAAAACGGTCACAGGGCTGTACTATGCCGAATTATTGGGCCGATTCGACACCGAATTTCAGAAAAAACGGCCCCATTTGGCGAAGAAAAAAAGTGCTCTTCCACCATGACAACGCACCGGCTCACACCTCCGCCCTCGCCACGGCCAAATTGGTCGAATTGGGCTACGAACTGCTGCCCCATCCACCGTATTCTCCAGATTTGACCCCGTGCGACTTTTTTTTGTTTTCAAACTTGAAAAAGTTGCTCGCCGGGAAGAAATTTGAGTCGAATCAGGAGGTCATCGCCGCCACGGAAGAATACTTTGCAGACCTCGACAAAAACCTATTCTTTAGATGGGTTAAAACAGTTAGAGCATCGCTGGGTCAAGTGTATAGAACTAAAAGGAGACTATATTGAAAAATAAATCGCCGCTTTTCCAAAACTTTTTTTTTTTTGTAGGCTAAGTACTTATCGGACCACCCTCGCATAACTTCCGTCAGGCCTGTCCAGTCCTCTTCCCGGAAAAGGACGCATTAGGTAGGGCTTCAACGGAAATGCCTCATCTAGAGCTCTGCACGGGCCGGAATTTCTAGGCCCGGCCCGACCCGGCCTGGTAGAGACACGGCCCGGCCCGAGCTCAACAGAATTTTTAATTTCTAGGCCCGACACGGCCCGGGTCCGGCTCGAGCCCGATAAAATTTTAAGATATGAGCCCGAGCCCAGCCCGAGCCGGAAAACTGGGATCGAGATTTTTTTTACACCATAAGTATGCCTATTTAGAAGGGATATTTTCAAGAATTTGGGCGAAATATGCACATCATTCGCGACAGTCTTTGAACTTATGACACACCGAGGATTGGTGAAACAAAAGGGAATTTTTTTTATTTATGAATTTCTTGGACCGATATTGCACTTATCGCTGTTCCATTCAATTCGGTTCCCAGAGAACTTTCCTTCCTACATGTTTTTGTGAAAAAACAATAAATTGTTCATTGACTCTTTCTTCAGGCATGGTCCGCCTTGCTAGTATGACGTAGCCCACCGCGCTTAGGTTACGTTCGCTGTTAGCACTCGGGGATGCACAGGATGCGTTCGGATAGAATGAAGGGACAGTTTCGGGAATTCCTTCTCATGCGCTCTCCACAAGTCGCAAAGCTCAAACGTTCCTGAGCACGAGTAGTCCTTCTTGCCGTGCAGATACTCCTCCAATTCGTCGGTGGCTACTTTGTCATCTTCCGCGTCACACCAGTCTTGAAACAAACCCAGGCACCTTCTTTTCGAGGCGGGATCTCGAAAGTCATTGTCAGTCTCATCTTCATTTTGGGTCATTGCTTCAGTGACACAGACAAGTAGCTGTCTGACGTGCGCGTAGATTTTAAGGCGCTCGTCCTCGGGCAGCATGCGGAGTTGGCGGAACTGAAGCCAGAAAAATGTGGCGGTCTTGTGGAGGAGAGAAATGTTTAGCCTTGTGTCCAGAAAATGACGAGCACGGGCCTTGGTCTTCTCGATTTCCACTGCCTCTACTGCAGACACCGGAGCATGTTCAAGGTGGTTCTTCAATGGGGAGGCGTAAAGCACAACCAGAGGAAGCGTTGGACGTTTTTCCTCCTCGAACGCGTCTCTAGCATCTTTGAAGGGTTGCAGGAACTCGATTAACTCGTTGAGTGTTGTCTTCTTCACGCTTTTCATCACTGGATTGTTCCTTGACTTGAGCAGAGCTTCTATCTTCTCGAACTGAGAGCATGGATACCTTCCGCGCACGCGGTCGTCACTTTTTCCTTTACGTCCGCGGGCACGGGAGGTTCAAGGCATTGAGGATAAAAAAAGAAGGAATACTTGCGCTGTTTAATGAAACCTTGATTGTGACGACTGAGATGAGACATCCCGGTCTTTGAACGAACGACACTGAACATGTCCTTTGGGCACTGCCGTTCTGGAGTCCACAGCTGTGAGAATTTTTTTTTTTCCGTACGAGGCTCTTAAAGTTTGTCTTCTCAACAGGTTTGTAGAGCACAAATTATGCCAGGCTCGCCGATTGTCGGTATTGGCGCCCCACCTTTTATTGCTGCCACCGGGACAGAAAGTGGCAGTATAGAAATTAAATGGTAATACAAGAAAAGTTTCCATGGAAAAATGGACTCGTCAAGCGTCTATTTGTTATTGGAAGGTTCACGGGCAGGACAGAGGTTAATTCTATTGGTTATTTCGAACCCGGAAAGATCCTAGAAGAAAAGAAGAGACAATCAGAACCTCGTTAGAGCATCTTCAAAAGGCCGCGTAAACAAAACAACAACAAAAATTATCCAGGGTACGTTAGCTTGTCTTTTGTGGCATAGTAAGGCCCCCGCAGAAAGTACAAAGTCAAGGTCACGTTTTTTCTTCCTTTTTTTAGTTTCAAAAGCAGAGAAAAAAATAGAATCATGTTTTACCTTGCGACCGGTGTGCCCCCGTTTTCTTGCCCGCACTCTCCCACTGTGCTGGTGGAGTCCATACGTTTTCTTTTATCCGGTTGAAGGCTTTTTAACTGCAAGACGCCTTTTTGTTATTGTGAACGGCGCTGTAGTGACTTTGCACTTCACCTTTTTTGTTTCAAATAAACCTAAAAGATGAACGAGCAAACTTTTTTTCTCAACAATTTAGAATTTACGGCACACGACTGCCCAAGCACGGCACGGCCCGGGTCGACGCGGCCCAAAAACTTTTTTGTTCAAACCCGAGCCCGGCCCTGGCCCGACAAAAATACGTGCTACTCGACCCGGGCCCGGCCCGCGGGCCGGGCTCTAGCTTTCGGGCTGGCCCGGGCCCGTGCAGTGCTCTAGCCTCATCCCCGAGGATGCACAAAGGCTGGGGGCGCGACATTAGGGACTTGAAGAGAATTCGCAGCTAACGCCTTCCCAATGTTTGAATCCCTAAAATCTCCGACTGATGCCCAGTAGCACCAATGTCCTCCAAGGTGAATCGGCAGCGAGCATCAACAACGGCTAGAAGTTCCATAGAGTAAAACTTTTTGTAATTAAAACATGTCGTCGTTGAGTTGGAGGGACATCTCATTGCAAAATGTTTCCCGTCAATAGCTCCAATAGCGTTCGGAAATTTCATTTAACCTCAAACTATCTGCGGATCTCTTCCCACGTGGCAGCTGTTGGCGGCTTCAAAACCAAGGGTGCCAGCATCTCCCGAAGGCAGGCAACACCTCCCGGAGGATGGAAGGCAGTGTTGCCTTGTGCCTCCTGTAGCTGACACCAACGTGTCCCAGGGATCCAGGCGATGCGAGGAACCTGGAAATATTGCATGGATTGTCTGCATTAGAGAAGTGACTAATCAAAAGGTCTTATGATTGGCTACAACTTGGCCCAATATAATCTCTTCAGCAACGACATCCTGCCAAGATACGCTATTACAAAGACAAATCTGAGTGATTCTAATACGCAAGTGAGATTTTGTGAAAAAGTTTAAATATGGTTATCATGCATAAATTATCTCCAACCTGCGTTTGCGAGTATTTTGTGAACCCTCGCAGTAATACTGTACTTCATACAACCTTCAGCTGACCGGGCAGCAAAGTTTGAAATGAGTCTTTCTTCAGACCTTTCCAATAGAGATCTCCTGGCCGATGCCATTTGCAGAGTCCGTGCGTATGGCACCTGACTCGCTATTTTCTCAAGCGATGAACATTCGCATACTAGTCTGTGGAGGTCGCAAGCTGGGCTGCAGATTTGTAAACATTGGAAACGCGTATACATGGCTTGCATACGATGTCATTCTACAGTGTTGGTGCTAGTAATGTTGGCTGGTGCTATTCCCACGACCGACTGTACTTCTGACCTGTCAATAGAAGGTTTCTGTATGGAACCCTTCCAGCAGTGCCATGTCATGGCTGGCAGTGGCTACAATTATGGGATGTTTGGTTGCTGGCTCGCAAGTGTAAAAAGCCCAAGGTCTCCAGCACCAAATGTGCAATGTAAATTTATTTGTTGTTTCCAGTCTATAGACATTTTTGGCTGCATGATATGCACATGGCGTCCTCTTTTGAAAGAAATTAAGGTTGCGGGCATTGTGTTTCGCACATTTGAAATGAAATAACAGTGTGAAAATGCTGCTATTCTTCCAAATACCCTTACGTAAAAGAGTAACAGTGCCATTTTCACGTTCGTCCACCGCGACAATTATACCAAGGAGGTGCCTGTTTCCAGACATTCTTTACATCTGCATAATCCTGCAAATACAACTAGAACAGCATTAACACAAACTATACTTACTAAACCCCATCTAAATTAGGGCACAGTATTGCCACGTAAAAGAGGGTTTGGAATGCAAGTCCTTCTTATAGGCTGCTATACCGGCTGCCGACACAATATTATTCGCAGAATTATACTGACAGGCATGTAGCCAGGATTTTATTTTGGGGATGGGGGGGGGGGGGGGGGGGGGGGGCGCCGGCCGGGCCATGGCAAAACGTCATAGCTGGGAGAGGAGGTCCCAGTAAAACTGAGAATTTCAGACCGACCAACCCCCGACCCCGACCTCGACGGCCGTAAACTGGAAATAAAAGCCTAATCGGCGAACTTGTGCCAGAAGCATAAGAGGGAATCCGTCGAAACAGCAGCAGCGTACGTCGCGGCGTCGGCGTGAGAGCCGGCTGGAGCGAGAGTGAATGTGCTTGTCGTCGGGAAAATCTAAGCTCACGCTCGACTCTTTATTTACTATAGTCGCCATCTCGAACATTCAACCTAAAATGTTCGAGACTGACTAGGCAAGGTCATTCTGGCGTCCTTATTGTTTACACTCGGGGAAAGAGTAAACACGAATCATCTATATGTAAGGATAGATTCCTCCTCGGTCATGCACGCGGAAATATAGCTTACCGCATGTTATTGCCCAGCTGCTTCGCTATTTGGGGTCTTACTTAAAACTGAAGAATCAGTAGGATTTTTTATCAGTGTGATGATGACAAGAAGATAGAAAATACACACCCGTATTGCGAGCCTGAAAAGCGAAGTTTCTGGTCTCAGACCGCTCATCTTAGAGTCAAAATAATTACTCCTTTATTGCGAACCACGTCAACAGCAAAATGAAAAATGGCCCGACGCTTCTTTGGTTTTATGTTATAAACAGATGATTTTTCTCGGTATATTTTTAACAGATCTCCATGCGTGTGATAATTTTCGCCAGACAATATCGTATCGCAGGTAGAAACAATTCGTATTTATAAACTTGATGTGTTCCCTTATACACGCCATGTTTCAAATGATTACGAAATCATAATCGGATTATTGTGCAAACTATTGAAGCAGTTGCAGGCGGCATACTTCAGTCATTCCGTGTGCGTTTGTCATACGTTTGTTGTCTGCATCTCGAGACGTCTCGAAGACCGGAAGTTGTCGTTACAAATATTTCAGAAACAGCCGATTCTCGCGGCAAACTTCTGTCGTGGTAAGTGTGAGATCTAGGCTCCCTATACACCAACTCATGTTTACAAACAAACCGGAGCGCCCATAGCGGACGCCACCGGCGCCGCGCGTGAGCGATGGAGTGTGGGCAAGAAGCTCGCCGTCGCCCATAAACAAACCATTGAAATGCGATGTTGTCGGCGTCGGTGCGAGTCCCCCTACCTTTCTTTACGCTCGAATTCTTGATTCTACGTCTTCCTGAGCAATGCCGGACTACTAGAGTGGCCTCAGCGAAATTACCGAGGCTCGTTACACCGCAAAACTTCGCGTGAATAATGTGACATGCGGCGATTCATTCCGCGTGGGCGCCGCAGAATGTACGCTGAAGCCTGATTTGCATGATAAGATTTCGCTCGCAATTTTCAGTCGCGACGACGCCCGGGCTGCAAAAACGTAAACCGTTGCTGAGATGGTCGACGTCGATACTGAAAATCGCAAGCAGAATTGGATCAGTTGAAGCAGGCATAACAAGTCGGTGATGGCCACTGGTAACAATGATCAACGTCTCCTTGTATCTACTGTTTACATCGAGCCTGCTTACCAACCTTCAAACTTAAGTCTTTTGAGGCCTGCACTGACTTCTTATCGCAAGTACCGGGTCTACGGGCCGGTGTCGTCTAAAAGAGCAGACGACAAGCAGAGGCGTTTGAAAGAGCATGACGACAGTTCGAATGATCAGGCGGCCGTTCGAACTTGAAGACGCACCGAATGTAATCCGCAGGTGGTCCGTACAACTTGACGGTTTTCCGGCGTTCATGTTGGAACAAAACAAATAAATCTAATGACCACAAGCATCCATGAATTCAACCCAAAGATCTTCCCGCCCAAGCAATCGTGGTCTGACGGCGTCTGGTTTTCCATTTTCACGGCACATATCCACGTTCTCGGACGAACGAGCACATGTAAACTGATCTTCAGACCTTTCTCGACTGTTTTGGTACAGCCCCAGTAGCGGCGTTTTGACGAGAAAGCAGGTTTTTGTCAGGTTCCTTTCAAAACAACGCAGGAATAAACGTCTCACATGGGGACTTCTGCCCACAGCCCCAGACCGGAAGTGCGCCCGACGCGCCACCACCGCGCCGTGACGTAACAGAGATGAGTTCGCGTATACACCTTTCCCTCAAGGGCGCAGCCATCACGTGTATTGCGCATGCGCATCTTGAAAGTCTCACTTCCGGTATGCGGTAAAACATCGTTCTGTTCTCTCCACGCCGCCGGAAGGTGTTTACGAAAAATGCGTGTTCTTGTTTTGCCTCGCCTATTTTTTCTTACATATTCCATGTTGAAATATTTTATTATTTTTATTGCCCCGGATACCAGATACGGAACACACATGACTGAGAACGACAGTAAACGTCTATATCTATTCTTTTGAGAAATTCAAATTCCACGCCCGATTTTTGATCCGATCGCTCTTTCGGAGCGAAATCAATATTCGTAAAGCCCCTTCATGTTTCAAAAGTAGCGCAAGGTGCACCAATGCAGGAGGCACGTGCAACGTGCAGCCTTTGGGAAGATCATGGCGGCACAGCGCAGCACTGAGCGAGATTTCAGACGCCATGTTCTTCCCAGAAGGGGCGCGAGGAACGTGTCTCGAGCAGTTCCCCGACAACGAATGGCGTGACTTTTCCATAACAACGCCCTCTAGCAACGGTTTGTCTGGACCGGTGACGTCACACTTGTTTCTCAGCATCGTTGTTGCCACTGTGCGAAATAGAAAGAGTTGTAATGCACCTCCGATACTGCACCAGAATCAAGCACGTTACTATGGAAATACGGGTCCATCTGCCGCGTCCCCGGCCGGCAGAACTATGCGTGGTGCAACTTCGTCTTCTATTTGCGTACCTCGTGGGTTTATTTTCCCTCTAAATGCGTTCACGTGTTTTTGTTTATTGAATTTTTTTCCCCCGATTTTTACCAGTTAGGCCGCGCGCTTGGCAGCCTTCTCATCGCGCATTCCCCGTCCGTTCTTGTGTTGCCCTTTGCTTGGGGTTCCTCTCCTAGCGTCGCGATGCGCCAAAGACACATATAGAAACACTCGCTCGACGTAAAGGTCAACTCAACTCACTGACGTCATGCCAGTGCGCTGGCGCTGCTGTCGTGTATTGCGCATGCGGAGACGCTTCACTCCTCCCGAATTTCGTTTCTGCGCAGGCGCAGTGCCCACACCTAGTGTGGGCAAAGCGGGCTCCTTTGGAAACACTGTGTTGGTGTATACTTTGTTTCAATTCAAGTCGGACCCTAGCCAACGCTCTTATCCGGTGAGGATAAGCAAGCCGCCCCAAAAGAGCATCGTCACGGCGCTCGGTTTTATTGTGGATTTCCTATCAAAACCTAAAACAAAGTTTCGCAGAAAAGAGCTGGAACTGCGGGAACGTGGCGCATTCAGTGTGCGTGATTCATTCGGTTTGATTATATTGCAATTCGATGCAAATGTGCAAACGAGCTAGACAAGAGTGACGGAAATAATCCCAGGAGAAGGGGAATAAGAGGAACAAAGGAGTAACACAAATCTCCAGACATCGCTAGGTGATTGGTGCGCGACCGAAAAAAATCCGCCTGGTCCGGGTGTCGAACCCGGGACCTCTCCATTTCCAGTGGAGCGGTCTACCAACTGAGCTAACCAGGAGTAAGGCATCAGTAGAGCAGACAGGTTTTATTTGTCTGCTCTATTGACGGGCCCCTGCAAAGCGTTTCTGACCATTTTTTTTTTTTAATTTTCATCATGCTCGCTCGAACTAGTGCCGCTAGCGTGTGGGACTCTAGCAACACATTAAAAAAAAAAAAATAAAGAGGAAATCTGATTTACTTTGAACATAATGGGTGAATTTCTAATTTTGAGCCCACTTTTGATTGTTGATGACATCACTGGTCTGAACTAGAGCCACTCGATATGGCAGCATAGCTGCCAGAGTAGCGCCACGCTTTTCCCTGTGCCGCCTCTCACCGTGATTGGTCACACGCGGTACCATAGCAACGAGCTGAGCTGGCTCGGTTTCCTTAGCAACCGAGTGACTACTCGTCACGTGACCTCGCAAGAGCCTTGATGTCACCGGTAAGATGGCAGCGCCCAGAGCTGGTGGATACGAGTTTGTTCGGTGCGCGGTAATCGTAATGTGCCGCTGCTTGCCGACGATTTCGGACTTTGTGCTCTCTGACGCAGGTATAACGTGAAGTTCTAAAAGAATGTGACTTTATACCTTTTCTGTGCAAGATCGCTCTGGATATTTGCACCTGTGCGACAGCATCAGTCATATCGCCGTAGCGGTGCTCGTATTCCTGGATCTGTTCGAGGATCGATAAGACATTTTGCATGCAATTTTTGCATTCGCCTAGCCTTGTTTGATCGTTGGAATGTCTGAGAATCAATGCGAATTGTATGCGCCGTATGTTGGACCTTGGGGAAGTTGTTTCAGCCCCAGGTAACCGCGTAATCACAAACTTTCAGCGAGGAAGTTCCTGCGATCTTTACGTTTTGTACTAATCAACGATCTTACGATATGGCTTTTAGGATAACATTTTCGCAATTTCTAGCTCCCTTTGAATGTTGGAATTTCTGAGAATCGAAACGAAAGGTATACGTCGTGTGTAAAGCCTAGGGGAAGTTGTTTCAGCCCTGGGTCACCGAATAATCACAGCAACTTTAAGCAAGGAAGCGCCTGCGACCTTTAACCTTTTGTACTAATCGACGATTTTACGAATTCACAGTTCTGAAGACTTTGATAAACGTCCTTTCGTTGCAATAGCTTGCATTTGATTGCAGTGTTTCTTTTTTTTGTTTTTTTTTTTCAAGTGACAAGCTGGCGTTTGCTCAAATGACGTATATGAAATGACCTGCTCTATAAGAATGCATCAACACACACTATTAAATTTATATGCTCAGAAGTGTGTTCGTCTTTGTAATTAACAAGTTACAGACAATTATTTTCTACGAGTGTGATATTTGTTTTCTGTAGCTGGGCCCCTTTTGTACTCATTAATGTCCGTGTGCTATGATGTTATCATCATGTGTGCATGGTTCTAAATATCCTCTTTGCAATGCCTGCAAAAGTCAAAATGACGTCAGCCGACCTCAGCTCACACATTTGAAACGAAAACTGCGTCACTCGGACGTATGCGCTCGTGAACAATCAATTCGTCGATGAATATTTGAATTCGCGTTCGTGACCAATGAGTGCACATGAGTGCACTTGCGAATGACAAGTTCTATGGTGTGCTTAAAAAGCACAGTGGAAGCTTGGGGTCGTCGTACCGGTGCCCTAGCATGTCACGACCGCGTGATTCCACTGTTCTCTTTTGAGTTGAGGATTAAGGCTAAGGAAGAAGAAGCTAAAGAATCATTTCATGGCCCCTTTAACACGGGTATGCGTGCTACACCAGATAAAAATATTGACATTTTGCATGCCGGTAAACTTCCGGACGACCACTTGGCCTGTCGGCAAGAACACCTCATATCCGGCGTCCGTCTCTTTTGATGGCGTTAACAATCCTCTGTAGACCATTGTGCTGTCCTTCTTGGTTTAACCCTGTCGACTGTTCATCGCCCAAAACGAGGTTGATACCGTCGTCGACGCCGCTCCCCGCCAGTCGGTGAAATAATCTCATCTTGAATGAATGATTGGGTCTTGAAGAATGATGGTGCTAAGCATACATTCTCTTACTATGGGGCAGTCGAGCAGCAGTCATGTCCCAAGGCAATCGTCCTGTCGTGGCCGGCGTAATCGGATTTTGTTCCATAGGAGCGGAGTCCGAAAGTACAAGGGCGGTACGTTCGTCCCACGACGCCGCCGCCATACCGGCGGCGCAGAAAACCACTCTCCTTGTCCGTGCACGCTGCAAATCGTCTCATTCCACAGAAGAAACAGGCACCGCTCCTCCAGAGGCCCGTGCCGTACCGCCATGCCCAAAGCGTCCTTTAGGTCTTTTACCACTTTTCAATTAACGAATGGAGATATCAACTAGATAAAGGTTGCTGCCCGGCGTCGCTAGCAGTACGGTTACCATAGAAACCTCCCAGGCCCAAAATGGAGATCACTATTGACGCTTCTGACGTCGTGTATCTAGATAATTTTGCGTCGTGTCGCTACTCTGGCAGCTACGCTGCCATATAGAGTGGCTCTAGTGACTCTGAACCAACCAACGCCCCACCGATTAACGGGTGTTCCAAACAAACATTTGAGTGAGAATCACGCGCTTCAAAGGATCAGAAGGGGTCACATGCGCCCATTCAGCCAGTCCTACCGCCAGAATCCTATGACGTCATTATCGTACGCTCAAGACCAATGCCGTCACTGAACGCTCGTGTTTGACACTGACAGGCACGCACTTCGAAGCAGCATTTGGTTTTCTTTGTTCCTTTGCAGTGTCTCCTTTAAAGGGATCGTAAAACGATTTTCCTTCTTCTTCATCATTATCTTTAATCCACAACTCAAATGTGAATAGACCGATCTCACCAGCCAGTTTGACTAGGCCACCGCTGCCGCAATGCATCGAGGGAACTTCAGTCTTTCTGTGCGTGCGACAACCTCGCTGGAGCTCTGCGCATGCAGGGCACGAGCAGTCTCGTGCACTGCCGATTGCCCCCTGTGAACTAAAGTTATGGCTGCCTCGCGCATGCGTCGAACGCTTGGTGAGATCGGTCTATTGTGAAATCGCGTCGTCGTGACATTAGAGAGTTTTAGTAGATCGTTCCGATACCTCCGATAGCCCCGATAACGATACTATCCATGCACAAGGGAGGCGGTGGCGGAGTATCGGGTATCGTTATCGGAGTCATGGGAACGATCTACTAAAACTCTCTATTCTTCGGCACCGGTGCGATGACTCCAAGCTTCTACCGTGCTTTTTTTTTTTTTTTTTTTTTTGTTTATGCACACCATAGAACTTGTCATTCGCCAGTGACGATAAGTTCCGTCAGGGCACTCATTGGGCACGAACGCGAATCCAAATATTCGTCGACGGATTGATTGTTGACGAGCGCATACGTCCGAGTGACGCAGTTCTGGTGTCCAATGCGTGAGCTGGGCTCTGCTGATGTCAGTTTGGCGCCGGTGACGCGCTTTTGGAACCGGGGATGTATCTTAGTGATAAGGCGGAGAGCTTTCGAAGGCAAGAAGGTACAAAATAGTCCGCTATATTTTCAAAGGTTCGTACCGAAAAGCTGGCTTTTGACTTTTTACCCTCTTCCTTTTGGCCAACCAAACGATATGCGATTAGTAAAGTCCCAATTTAAAATAATTTATCCCAGCCCAAAATTTGTTTCATGGCCCCTTTAAGCCGGGGTCACACTGCTCGAACGTGATGCAAAAGGCAGTCTGCAAACACAAGTCACCGCAATATCCGTGGTTCGAATGCCGCGTGCCAAATTTCTCCTTGAGCTCATTGCCATATGGCACTCGAAGCACGGATCTCGTGGTGACTAGCGTTCGAGTCTGTATGCCGACGGCTTCCACGGCTTTACTAGGGCATTATTTGGGGGAGAGGGGGGGGGGGGGGGGGGGGGTTGGAGGCAATACTAAATGTAAAACAAAATACAAAGCACTAATAAGTGTAAAACATTCGATGATTCGCCTAAGATTTGAAATGATAATGACGTCACGCCAACTTTGCAATGTAAAAAAAAAAAACAGACAGCTATGAGTACAAAAAAAAAATTAAGATCTCAATCTAGCAATGCAGTAACTAGTGTAACAGTGCATGGGCATTTTTGGGTCCGTTGTACCAAAATGTGTTAACAATTTTTCCTTCAAAACTACCGTCCACCTCTCTGTTGTCAGTTTGTATTTTCCTGACCACCCAGTAGCATTTTTTACGCTTTTTAATAATAATGAAATTGTGAAGAACGGGTGTTTGCACGCCCCATTTATGGCAACCGCGTTAGCGTCAATTTGGCCATATTTCTCGCTTGATAACTTAAAAGCCACACAAATATTGCATTGTTTTTTTCGCAGATTCTGTTAGTACGTCCTATAAACGTTAATTTCGCAGAGTTTAAAGAATATTAACGATTGCCTTTTTTTTAAGAATGATTTTCAAAGTAATATATATTTAGTTAAATGCCCCAGTGTGAGCAATTCTTGTAAATTTCTCCCGCTAACCAGGACAACAATATTTTATGCAAAGATAAACTATATAAAGGGAAACACACTGGTAAAGTTTGAAGATTTTAGCTTTTATAGATACTTTAATCCAGAGTGTTATAGCGGAATGTGCCGTGTTTGCGATTTTGTTTCTCCAGAAACGACCCTAATAGTCGGTGATTAATACTTTTTATCAAATCTTCCTATGTCTAGTTTGTCAGTAAATATTTCTAGACCCGTAGCCAGAACAGTCTTTCGGGGAAGCCCCGCGAAACGCCAACAACGCGAGATACGCAAAACGCACACGTGACTGAAAGAACGCTTAAATTATTTTTTCACAGACAATTTTTTTTTTCAGAAACAAGGATTGTTTGTTTTTTCTAAGCATCGAACCAGCAATATATATATATATATATATATATATATATATATATATATATATATATATATATATATATATATATATATATATATATATATATATATATATATATATATATATATATATATATATATATATATATATATATATATATATATCAGGGTGTCGAACCGGAACCGAACCGAACACCGGAACCGAACCGGTATTTTTCCGAAACTGAACCCGAACCCGAACCGGTATTTTTCCGAAACTGAACCCGAACCCGAACCGTTATATTGTTATCGCGATGTTATCGCGAGAAACAATTGAGCGGGCCCATCGGATTGGGAGATTTAATCCTTCTAAAAACAGGCCCATTGTTGTGAAGTTTTCTTTTTTTAAGCAGAAGGAGGCTGTTATAAGGTCGTGTTACAAACTAAAAGATACAGGTGTTTCGGTCAGTGAAGACTATGCTAAAAATGTACAATTCGCGAGGAAGAAGCTCTTGGAATTTGCCCGTACTCAAGGTAGTCCTTTTAAACTCCGGTTCGACAAACTGGTTATTGGTGATAAGCAATTTCATTTTAATTATGCCACAAGCCATGTTTACGAAGCTGCCACATAACTAACTAGACGTAGTGGGAACAGACCTGCTGCCTCGGAATTAGGGGAAGTTTTATCTGCTGAAGCACGTTGCTGCACTTCCTTTCCAAATAACTTTTCTGTTCTTTTCACTAACATAAGAAGCGTCATTCACAACCGAGACGATTTGTCATCAATTATTGATGCGTCATCTAGTGATATTGTTGTTTTAACAGAAACTTGGCTTTCGAGCGGTGTTCGTGACAGCGAGATTTTTCATTGTTCCAAGGGGTATAGGTTTTTTAGGCATAATAGGAGTGATAGGCGGGGTGGCGGGGTTTTAATCGCAGTAAACGATAGTATGGAATGTTTTCATGTCGATATTGTCACCCCACTTGAACTTGTTTGTGTGCGTTTGCGATGCCTGCACAGATATATTATCATGTGTGTCTGCTACCGCCCCCCTAATGCTCCTGCAAATTTTACTTCTGATCTGTATGACGCGCTGAACGTTATCTCTTCTAGATTTCCTCGTGCCCCTTTGTTACTACTAGGCGATTTTAACCTTCCGCTAATTGATTGGTCCGGAGCGTTCCCGATTGCATCTGGGGGCTCTCCTGACTACACCGAGTTCTTGAACCTTTGTGCCGATTTTTCCTTTTTACAATCTGTCACTGAACCCACCCGAGTTACCAGTACAACGGCCAATATATTAGACCTTATTCTATCTACTGACCCAGACCTTGTCTCATCCATAACTTACTTACCGGGAATTAGCGATCACTCGATTTTGCACTTTTATTTGCAACTTCCAGCTTATTTTGAAAAGAAAACCACGAAACATTTTCTCGATTATGATAAAGCTAACTTCGATACCATTAATAGCGAACTAGCTGCTTTTCTCGATGAGTTCCTTTTTAATTTCTCACACCGCACAGTTGATGCCAATTGGAATATGTTTAAAACCAAAGTAAGCTCTTTAATTACCTCTTTTATCCCATGTAGGCCTATCATTTCTAACCACTTATCGCCCTGGTTCAACAGATCTGTTAAGCGTCTTTCTAATAAAAAGAAACGTCTTTTCCGGACTGCCAAGCTTACTGGACTTTCTGAACGATGGGAAGCTTATAGCGCAGCAGCTTGTTCCTATAAGACCGCTATCGCGGAGGCCAAGCGAACATTTTTTTCTGTAACCCTCCCCTCTATGCTAACTAACAGTCCTAAACAATTTTGGAATATGTATAGCGGGTCTAAAAATACAGTGCTTTCGCTGACATGTGATGATGGCGTGATAGTTCCTAGTCAAAGTTGTGCTTCCGTTTTTAATGAATATTTTGTCAAAGAATTTGCTAGTGATGTTGCTCCTGTTTACCCTGGTACTTTCCCGAGATATGTTTTTTTTCAAATGGATCCACTTGCTTTTGACTATGACGGAATTATAAAACTTATTGGTGATTTAAAACCATCTTCCTCCTGTGGCGTTGACAATATCACACCGAAATTTCTTAAGAGAACTAAAAATTACATTTCCATTTTTCTTTGCAAAATATTTCAACAATCTGTTAACCTTGGCGTTTTACCAGACGACTGGAAAATTGGGAAGGTGATTCCGCTTCACAAATCAGGCAGTAAACATAACCCTTCCAATTATCGACCCATTTCCCTTATCAGTACTCCCTGCAAAATTTTAGAGCATGTAATTTACTCACATCTTGCTAATTTTCTTGATTCAAATTCTTTTTTTACTGCATCACAACACGGTTTTCGCAAATCACTGTCCTGCGAAACCCAGCTTATCACTTTCACTAATGACCTACTTTCCATCCTCGACCGTGGTTCCCAGGTTGAGTGCGTCTTTCTAGATTTCTGTAAGGCATTCGATAAAGTCTCTCACAAACTTTTACTTTTCAAGCTCAGTCACTTGCATATTGATCCTAATATTTTATCTTGGATTGAATGTTTTCTTACTAATCGTTCTCAGTTTGTGTATACTAATGATGCTAACTCTTCTCTAAGTCCAGTCACTTCCGGTGTCCCCCAAGGGTCCGTTCTGGGGCCCTTATTGTTTCTTATTTACATTAACGACTTACCTACGTGTGTATCCTCTTCTATTAGCTTATTTGCCGACGACTGTGTGATATATCGTGAAGTTACTAATGAATCCGATTCACTCCTCCTCCAAAATGATTTGTGTGCTGTATCCCAATGGTGTGAATTGTGGCAGATGTCCCTGAACATTAACAAGTGCAAGTCTATGAGAGTTTCTCGTCGTCACACGGTTCTTCCACCTCTCTCAATTTGTAACACTCAACTTCAGTCTGTGACCTGTTACAAATACCTGGGTGTCTATATTACCTATAACATGTCATGGAAAACCCACATTGACCACATTATTGCTAACGCTAACTCTATGCTCGGTTTTCTAAAAAGAAATTTTACACTGGCCCCCGTTTCTTTGAAATTACTGCTTTATAACTCCCTGGTCCGGTCAAAATTAGAATACGCTGCTGCAATCTGGGATCCCGGTCACTCGACACTTATAACTAACCTGGAAGCCATGCAAAATCGCGGAGTTCGTTTCATACTTTCTAACTATCATCGTACAGCAAGCGTTTCCTCCATGAAACTCAGTCTATCCCTACCCTCTCTCTCTTTACGTCGCAAAATATCGCGCTTGTGCCTCTTTTACAAGATCTATCATTCTAACACGTCATTGAAAGATAAACTATTCCTTGAGCCCCCATTCATTTCTCCGCGTTTTGATCATCCATTCAAAGTTGGTGTCCCTCATTGTAACACATCAGCCTTTTTGAACGCGTTTATTCCAAAAACATCTCTTGAGTGGAACCACCTTCCCGCTTCGTTTGTTAATATACCTTCAATTGATTTATTTAAAAAAACCTTATCTGCTCACCTTTTGTCGTGATTGTCCTTTTGTTTATTTTTTGACCAGAGTGCTGTGTTTCGAGCTGTTGATGTTTATTCTCGGCTGTGTTTGCTCTCTTTTTGTACCCCTTTTTTTTTCATTTTTTGGTTGCCCCACCCCCTCTGTAATGCCTTTTGGCCCTGAGGGTATTGTAATAAATAAATAAATAAACCCGAACCGGAACTGAACCGGAAAAAAAATAACGGTTACCGGCTCATGTTAAAACGGTTCGGCCACGCGCTGTTCACAATGAATGTGCTATCAATGCCATTTGTTTTTAAGTGCCGTCAACTGAGACACACATCGCTTACATATTTTTCTTCTCCACTCAGTCTGAGGAATATAAACGCTGCATCCATGAATCTTGACATAGGAACCAGTATTGCGCTGGTCGCGGCTTGCACGGAAGAAAAAGAAATGAAAGGCTGTGGAAAAAAAAAAATTGCGTCACGGGATTTTATTTTCCTACAATCTCGTAAATCCTAAATGCTGCTGTGTGCTCATTTCATAACACGTTTCTAGAACGCGCGAGTTCTTGAAGCTTGCTTCCATCGGAATGAGAAAAGAAAAGGCTGTGGAGTTTGATAATAATGCATCCGGTTTCGTATAGGCACTTAGAAGCTAACATGTTTGTGAGACAGCGAACTCTTCTATTTTAATATTTATCCTATTACGTCCTTCTGGCGTTGCGTTCGGTGAAGTGTTTTTCATATTCCGTATCTTGTTTAATGAAAACTTCTTTAAGGGTCTAATTTGAGTTACCGAAGGCTAGTTCAAATAAAGAAAGCTGTATTTTCTCCCCACTGTTCCTTCAATTGCTTACACGCCGAGGTGGCGGGATAGTTAGCGAGTTCTACTTGTAAGTGGGTTTGTAAGGAGGTCGCGGATTTTACAGCTACTGCGTCGGACCCAATTAGATGAAGTCCGAATGCGTAAACGTCATTGAGGTAACCTTTGAGTGCACATAAAGAAACCATTCCTGGTAGAAATCCCTGAGCCTTACACTACGATGTATCCCGTTTCGTATGTGCTGATTTTGATGTTTTATTTGTAATTTATTTTGATGTTGCAATTTGTCATTTATAATTTCCGAACCGGTTCGCGAACCGGTTCAGCGCCCCGAACCGGTTCGCGAACCGGTTCGCGGATCGAATTAATCGAACCGGAACTGAACAGGAACAAAATAAATTTACCTGAACCGTAACCGAACCCGTATTTTTTTTCGGTTCGACGCACTGATATATATATATATATATATATATATATATATATATATCTTTTTTTTCATTAAAATTAAAAATGGTCACCGGACAGGGTTGTTTGATCTTATCAGAAAACGCCCAGCAGACGGGCACCGCGCGCGGACGTACGCAAGAAAAAACTAACAAAACGCGAGGTGACGCATGCTGGCGGTCGCCGCGGTGCACATAGAGTCACTAAATGAAGCTACGCTTTCAGCGTGGCATTCTGAGTACCGAAACTCCCAAACACCGTGCTCCCAAACTACACGTCTGAACAAGGAGGTTACAAGTACTAGGAGGGGGCACGTTGCAATATTGGTGAAGCCTAGTCATAAAAAGTTTAAACGATTTTGTGCCCCAGCGTGATCGCAGATCTCTCTGGCGATTGGCGAGCGTGACATGTCACGTGCGAGATGGATGGTTGATTGTAGAAGGACTCCTTGCAGGCTTGCGCGCGCTCCGTCTGGTAGGTTTTATTAGGTTTTATCCGATCGAAGGCTAGACGAAGGCTAGCTATGGTCACGTGATGTGGTCATCAAATACTTTACTCGTAAAGTATTTGTAGTCATGTTCAGCTGATAAGCAAATACTTAAAGTATTTGTGATAAGTGAGGAGAGTAAGGAGGAAAATGAGAAAGAGGCGAGGTGTCAGGGGAGCATGGCTTGTGGAGGCTACGCGGCCGACTTCATGCCCTCTCCTACCCTTCTATCCTCCTTGCGTGTGAAGCACGTCAGGCGCCGCCATCTTGGGTCCGCGCGCAGATGAATGAGTGACTGTAGCTGAGCCAAGCCCAGCTGTAGCCGTCGCCTGCGCCAGCTGCCGCGGCCGCAGCTGTGGCAGCGAATCAAAGTCGTGTTGTTCGTATCTCAACGTAACACGGAAAACGCGCGTATTGAGCAACGAACTTCAGCGTGCGCGCGCAGTAAACAGCAAACAGCAGCAGGCAGAGAATCGCTGGACCCAAGATGATGGCGTTGAAACAACGCGATGATGATGATAGCGACTCACGTGACTGCCGCTGTCCAATGATGCCGCAGTGAACCAGAATATTTTTGAATAGAGCGACTGCATTCTCGGTTAAATGCAAAAGAAAAGGAATGCGGTACTCTGAAAGCGTAGCTTATTTAGTGACTCTAGGTGCACCGACGCGGAGCAGTTTGTCCTTGATGTTGCACCTACTTCGCGCTCCACAACCGAGGAGCGCTTTGCACTGTCCTGGTTTCATAGAAGTTCCGCTTCTATGAAACCAGGACAGGAAAATTAAACACCGCCCCCCGCCTCCTCCCCCGGGCGAGGGAGTCGCCAATTTTCCTCTGGTCAACCTCGTCGGTGTTCCTCCTTAAACCACACCCACTGAGGGACAGGTGTGAGACTTTGGGCCGGAGCCACGCGGGAGGGAGTCCCAATATTCCTCTGTCCCTCCTGTCCCCCAGCTGTGCTAGTTGTTCGTCCTTGTTTCATTTTCCCTAGACTGTATCCACCACTTTTCCAATCTCCTTTTTGTGATGGTAACACTTTTTTTCTCAATTCTTCCATCCTCGTCCGCAAAACCGATCGAGCGCCCCCGTCAAATCCGCCGACCCCTCCTGGAGAGCAGGACGAAGCCCCGTACACTCTAAAACCAGATGTTCCATTGTTTCATTCTCATTTTGGCAAATGGCACATAATGTGTCTCTTTTCTCGAATTTAACCCTATACGCTTTGGTTCTTAAAACCCCCGTTCTCGCCTCAAATAGTAGGGAACTACCCCGTGAATAATCAAAAACCTGTTCTTTCCTTATTTCCTGCTTATGTGACCTATAAATTGTTAACGCTGATTTTCCTTGCATCCTACCACTTCACATTTTCCTTTCGGCTTCTTTTACGCGATTTTCTATCGTTGTGTTCTGTTCAGTCTCCTCCCTAGATGACAGATATTTAAATTTTAGTTTTCTCGTTCGGTTCGTCCATTTTGTATTCAAACTCTTCATGTATAGATACTTGTACAGCTTCCTCGCCCATCGTGCGTCCTCCATTTTTGTTAGTCTTTGATTGAATTTCAATTTGCTGATAGCCTCTCTACTCTCAAAAGACGACCAGCCCATGTCCCCTTGTACCCCTTCATTTGGCGTGTTCCCATGCGCAACTAGTGCCAACCTGCCTACACTTCTCTGTCTGAGTTCCAATCCTGTCTGAACCTCTGATCGCATGCACAACACTGCATTACCAAACGACAAACCTGGCACCGTGACTCCTTTCCAAATACCTCGAACTACTTCATATCAATTATAATTCCATAGTGCTTTATGTTTCATAATAGCCGAATTTCTTTTCCTCTTTTTTATTATATTTTCCTCATGTTCCTCTAAATATTTCTTTCCCTGCTTCATCCAGACCCCAGATATTTGTACTTATCTATACATAGTCTAGTTCAAAGTTCTGAATTCTCAGCGGCTCCCCTTTTCGTCATTAAAAACCATCACTCCAAATTTTTCTCTACTGAAATTCAGACTAAGCTTGTCGCCCTCTCCTCCACATGTCCAAATTAGTTTGTCCAATATTTTCCGCCTATCTGCTATAAGTACGATGTTGTCTCCACACATCAGTCCAGGTATGACTTGGTTTACTTTGCTCCTTCCCTCCATATACGTCAGATCAAATCCCAAGTTGCTCTGCTCTAACCTGCTTTCCAATTCACTCAGGTAAACCATGAAGAGCAGTGGTGACAGGGGACAACCCTGTCTAAGCCAGGGTGTAAGATAGACAGGTGGGGAAACGCCCATAGTAGCCTACCGCAGCGCCGTGACCGGATTGTGTACTCGTCTGCTTGCGGGTACCCCCGATTTGCGACAGATGGCGCTGCGGCGAGAGGAAAAAAATCGGAATCGGAATCACATAGAACTTTATGGAAGAGTGCGCAAAATAAACCGAGAGCACGACAGTCCTCCATTGAAAATCCACGAGAAATCACCTCCGTCAGTTTAGCCGGTCGCCACCGGTCGCCCACCCGGAGTGAGAGTTCGCGGTGCTCCACATAGATGGCGCCACAGAAAAAGAAAAAACCGAGGGGGACACAATCCGGTCGCTCATTTGGCTCTCGTTTCCCCACGTGTCTATCTTACACCCTGGTCTAAGCCCTTTTTTTATTGCTGCTGGTCTACTAGCTTCTGCCTCCCACTTTATAACCACCTCATTATTTGTATACACTTTTTGCAAGAATCTAATCAAATGTGCATCTAGCTCATACCTCCTCAGCAGTTCCCAGAGTTTTTCCTGACTAACATTGTCGTATGCCCCCTTGATATCTAAAAATGCTACCCATAATGGTCTATGGTCTGTCGCTGCAATTTCTATGCACTGGGTGGCTATAAATGAGTTATCTTCAAGCCTTCTATCCCTTCGGAAACCATTTTGGAGCTCACCCAGAATCTGCGTGCTTTCTGCGCACTCTTCCATTCTTCTTTTCACTATGCATAGCTAGCCTGCATATGACCGAAGTTACTGTTATTGGGCGATATGATTTAATACTATCTTGATTACCTTTGCCTTTATATATTAGTCTCTTCTTGTTTAGTTTCCAATCATTGGGTACGTCCCCCCCCCCCTTTAATCATTTGGCCAATCACCTGTTTTAGCTTTAATTTGCTTGCTTTACCTAGGGCCTTTATTAATCTGATTTGCGGGGATTCCTCTGGTCTCCCTTCCCCGATGGTTGTGATAACGGCCGCGGGTCGGAACGCTCGGCCTTCTTCGCCGTGAGCTCCGACCTGTTCGTGAGGCGGAGGGCCGCCTGGCTTGGGGGGCTCTCCTTTCACTCTCTTCCGGGGGGACATCTTTCCGTCCCCCCGCTCGGATACGAATCACTGCCGACAGGCGAGGAGGTTTCGCCTCTTGTTTTCCCGCTTTCGGGAAAGGGACTCGTCCGGGTGACCGCGAAAGAGATAGGACGTGTGTCGGCGACTTCTCCGAAGCTTCCCCGGTCTTGGCTCTCCGGAACCCCGCGTCTGGCCAGGTAAGGACCTTTTCTTACCTTGCCGGCGCGGGGGGCATTTTGGATGGGGACATTCCCAGTAGACTCGCTCGTCGATCGAGTCTACTGTTTGTTTGACATTAAGCTCAAATAAACGCCGTATGGATTACCTCTGCATTGTCTGGTACGTACACTTTATTCCTTGAGTAGGTTCCCTTTATTTATTTTACTAGTAGTAAACGTTACAGGTCGAGCTTGCGCAGGTACCCTGCCCCCTCCGCGGCAGTGCGTTGGCTACGCAATCAAGCTCACGACGTCTCTATCGGCCTTCGTGGTAGTCAAGCACGGTGTCGAAAGCTTTCAAAAGTTCACGCGACTATCCTAGTGGGTAGAAAAGCTGACATTTCGGTCGATTAGGGGCGGGTTCCGACGTTCTACAGGCAGAGATTGACAAGGCAACGAGCTTGGGCTGTGGCACCCGGAATAATAAACAAACTCTTACCCGAACCGAATCACCGGTGCGAAGCCCGTTAAATTTACGAGTCAATTCTTTGCGCGGCGGATTCAAGTGACAGACGTGAACATGAAGTTTCTCTGTTGATTTGTCGAAAGCTAAGACTACAGCGCTAGGACTACAGCGCCTTGGACGCCTCACCACCGACAGGTGCCATCTTGTTTCGAAAGTCACTGACGTCACGTCAGCGTCGCGTTGTGATTGGTTGCCGCTTAGCGGTTCGTGAAAGCGGTTGGGAGAAATCGATCCCGAAGCGGTTGGCAAAAACGCGCTCCAACCGCTCGATCCTAGCCGCTTTGCGGTTGAGAACGCGCGGATCCGCTTCGCGAACGCGGATCCGCTTCCAGTGTGAACGCGCCATTAGAGTCACTCTTCCACCTGGATCACGCCAGTCTGACAGATATCGCCGAAGGGCGCTCTGGCTACATGCATTGGCGGATCCAAGAGGGGGGGGGGGGGGGCGGTGGGGGCGATCGCCCCCCCCCCCCCCCAAACGCCTCGCCAGGCAACCCCCCCCCCCCCCCCGGGGTTCTTCGTCAGCTCGAAGAAAAAGCGTAAGCAATCGACGCGAGAAATAAAAGATAAAAACAGCGGTGGGTGGACGCGCCAGCTGGGCGCTTCCAAAGTGGGGTTTATCTCCGTCAAGGTCACGGTACGTCTTCCCGACGGGGACGGCGCCAGGAGTTTCGAAGTGGAGAGAGAGTGGGGAGGCGCACCAAATATCAGGGTCCTCGACTGCAGGCACACTTCCAAACAAGGCCAGCACGTCGAGCATGGGGGGAAAATACCTTCAACATATCTAGTCCCCTCTCTCTCTCTCTCTCTCTCTCTCTGTCTCCCTCTTTCTGGGGGTTGTCTGCGAAAAATTTGTGCCCTGAAAGCTCCCAAACGCAGACGTCAAGCAGCTTTCCTCAAGGGTAGCGGATTATTCTTCCTCTCTAGCGGCCGCCTTTTCATCACTTTTCGTTTGATGGTTTCTTCGTGGTTCTGGGCTTGTCTTTTGCCATGTCTTTTTTGGCTTGCTTTAAGATGCTGTCGCCCACGGGCTCACTAAAGGTATCTTATCTTATCTTATTTTAGGGAGGTGCGGAGGGGACGTACCGGGAGGAGACGTTCCAGGGGGGGGGGGATGCAGCTTGTACAACCAGGTGACCAATTGCTTTTCTTCTCAACTGAGAGAGGAAGCAAATGCTTTGGGTACAATATAGTCTGGGTCTGAGGTTCTCCTGAAGACGATCCGGACTTCCCCAGGACCTTGGCTTAAACATAAGCCCGCTTACGTCCTCGCCTCCATCCCTCACTGAGGATAAGCGCCGCAGCGCGGAATACAGAAAGAAGCCGACGAGTGCCAGAAGGGGGAGATGTTTCCTCTAATGGGCTTCATACTGCCTGCGGTACGACTTCTCGTGGCGGGAAGCTAATAAAAGAAAGATAAACGGTACGAGCACTCTAAAGGCTAAAGGCTGATTAAACGGGGTCCTCAAGCCGACGCCGTAGGCATTTATTTGTATACAATGCCGTTTCAACTTAGGGTGGCGGGACATATGTTAGGAAAGGCGCCCGCTACCCATTGACTCCCCTTGGCGCCGTCTTTTCCAGTTAAACGCGGCTTCTGTAGATTTGACGGCAGAGCTTTCGCGCGGCTTTGCAGGAGCGAATATGTGTGTGTCGAACGGACTTGGGGAAAACGAGCCCTTTCAAAGATGCGTCTATACATAAATTAAATAGACAGTGCCTGTGCCCGTTCGAGTGAACACCGACTCCCAAACATCCATGCTGCAGTCGTGATCGGCCTTTAGCCCAGTTGAGATTCGCCGACCTTACAACCGCTCTGCCCTATCATATCTCTGCACCTGTCCTCTCGACCCTGTCGAATGAGTAAACTACCCAGAAACAAGTAGGTGCTCCTTTGATACAGAAAATATACAGACGAAGTACAATCGAATATAATTTGGAAGGATCCATTGCTGGTTTAAGGTCTTGTCTAAGTTCAAAAGTTATAGTTGCCGAACTGCAACATGCTTTCAAAAATATTCAACAATTATTCGCTTTCGTTCTCTCGAGTTGCATCCAGAACACGTGAAAACACGAGTTTGGGTTGGCAATGCCGCATGTGCTGCGCTCTGGACATTCCAAATATACGGCGAACAACCGACGAACTTGCATGGCAGCGTTCGTTTCGCTCGCTGCGTCAACCGTGTTTTGACGCCGCGAGCAGCGTCGAAGCCGCCGGGCCATTTTTGTCGCTTGTTTGCGCTGTACTCGCTCCGCTGATTTAAGCCGCTCTTCCCGTTGCCGCAGCAGTTGAGCACTAGCTCCAACCAGAATGTCTGCCAGGGCAATGTCTTTAAGCTGCCCTAAATCGACTGCTCACGTAGTGTCGGTCTGAAACCCAAGTTTCAGAAAGGATAGTGTCACCACAATTTTCGAGATACTTACCTCTAGCGTGGTCACCTGAAAAGTTTTAATTCAAAGAGTTCATCCCCGACAAATCTATATTCTGTTATCAGAGTTTAGTAAAAACGATAACTCCACAAAAAATAGAAACACTCCCCCCCCCCGCCGTTTTACACCGAGGAACCGCACCCCCCAAAATGGAGGCCTGGATCCGCCCCTGGCTACATGGCGCCTGGGTTTCAGAGCAGCATAACCTCCGAAAGTCTTAGAGTCACTCGTCCACCCAGATACGGTCGAAGTGCGCCTCAGACCGAGTAGCGCCACCACCATGAACGCAAAACTAGTGTCGTTCTTGGAAAACAACAACAGGCTGCAGGAGTACGTTGGCATCAAGCAGAAACAAATCTTTCCCGAAGAAAACCATCCGCGCCCACTGCAATACCAGCAGTGAATACAGCGCGCGCGTCAACAGTGTACAAACTGCTTCTCGACGCCGACGGTTACGCGGCCCGGCTCCAGGAGCCCGTCAGTAGCAGTACCGGCTACTTATCGACGTTATTGGCAGGCGTACCATCCGACTCTAAATGAGTGTCCGCGACTACTCCGTGTCAAAGAAAACGCGAATATTTACATTCCAAGATTGCACTGCTGATCCTTCGCTACTCTTTTCTGCAAAGCCTCGCTCGCCGCCCGACATAAAAGTCCACCCGGTTCTCAAAAGCATCATTAAAACTTCTATTTACATTTTCCCTTCAGGACAAGTTGTTGGTGGCGCGCAAGGAACCCAAATACACACAGGTGAAGGGTTCGCCTCAAGCATGGAGAACAAAGGGCCTCCCGCAATAACGAATGTTGCTTGACGAACGCAAATTCAAAACAGGAACGCGCGTACGAATCACATTGCGCTCGCTCAAAGGAGTGGCACTGCGGGTTGCCGACTCGGCATTAATCGCTCAACCATAAGTGGCGAGATCAGGACGCTCGTGGTACGGGGCGATCAAAGGCAAGGATGGTCGCCAAATAGGCTGGACAAAGGGACGGAGGCCAGGAGCAACAACCACGATAAAGGAAGCCGTGGCCCCACGTTGGGCGCCATTTTATGTGGGATGTTGCTTGCTACCAACTAACACAGGTACCGATGAGTAACCAAAGGGTTGTCTCAACAGCGGCGGCGATCTCAAAGGAGCCGTCAAACCTAGTAGCCCGCGGTCCCCACATCTCCGCGGTAATATAGACGACGCTTAGGGCCACATTACCGCGGGTCGGTTGGATAAATTACCTCCGTCGGTGCCAATGATCGTCTACGTGTGTCTTCTCTTCCGCTATATTCGAGAGAGTGAGACAAGGTAGACGATCATTGGCACCGACGGAGGTAATTTATCGAACCGACCCGCGGTAATGTGGCCCTAAGCGTCGTCTATATTACCGCGGAGATGTGGGGACCGCGGGCTACTAGGTTTGACGGCTCCTTTGAGATCGCCGCCGCTGTTGAGACAATAACCCTTTGGTTACTCTATCGGTACCTGTGTTAGTTGGTAGCTAGCAACATCCCACAGATTGGAATGTCATCTGGACCCGTTGCTGTTCCTGCTGGATCTTAGGGTCTGTTCACACGATGCATCTTTTAGGCGCGCAACAGTTTCGCGACACTCAAGTTTCGCGAAATGTTCTCGTTCACACGTACCGCTTCACGTGCAACAACGATGACATATAGACGATTGCAAGCTGGGCGACTGGCCGCCGCCACGTCTCTGCTCGAGCAGGCACGCCCGTGCGATTACGAGCTTGCCAAAGCTACGTTCACCCGCGCGTTGCACGCGCTTGCACGCATCGGGCACCACTTGTGGCGCCATGCTTGCAATTGTCTATAGGCCGTGTTCCAAAATTTACTCGATCTTACTCCAGGATAAGGTGTTTATACCTTGGCGTTCTAAAACCTACCCGCGTCCATCGTTTTTCAATATCTGTCTTGTCACGTGACACGACCCGTCGGAGTAACTCGGATCCGTTTGGGTAAGATTTGGAACGCAGCTATGGTGTACTAGAACTGGGCAGTGTGTCGTCCGCGCCGAGAAGCAACGGAGGGAGGTGGTCGGCGCAGCGATGACGGCGCGCAAGGACTCCAGGGGGCGCTGCGGGTAACAGGCGTGCTCCTTCCCGCTCGGATTGCCGTGGGGTCTTACTGCTCGAGATCGCGTGGTTCGCGTCGTCGCCTTGTTTTGCTGCAGTTTTTTTTTTTTTTTTTTAATGGTTGAGTGAAATGGATTGTGATCGGCGCCGTTCAGTGGGATGTAGACAACGCGTGCAATTACGGAAAAACGGCGGGACAAGAGAGACGGGACGTGTTTTGTGCCGGGGCAGTGATTTCCCTACACCCCTCTACGGGGGTGTAGTCCCCCCTTGTTTTTCCGAAAGCACCCCTTTAATTCGCAACTACTCTTATATACTCAATGCCCCCCGAACCCCCCCCCCCCCCCCCCCCCCCCCCTCCCTAACCTCAATTCCTGGGGCGCGTGCCGGGTTGCAACAGTGGCTACCGGTCCTGCAAAGAAGCCCGTTCCGTTTTTCGTGCCCCTCTCGAATTCGATCGGCGGCAGTCGTCGTCCCGCAACATTAATAGAAGTGACAGGGAGACTCTGCTCCATGTAACGCAGGCAGTCATGACAGTCGTCCTCTACAATTTTTTTTTCCGGACTTTTTGCACTCTAAAGTATCTGCTAAATCGGTTTTACAGACACTGGTTTGGACACGCCGAAGGGTCCTGTGCACGCTGACTGCATTAGAAAGGCTTAGAGAAGTGACTGTGAAAATATGACGTTAAAAGTTATGGCCTCACATCAGCAAATTTTTTTTTTTCCTAACAGCTTTAAAAAGATGAGGGTTGGCCCAGCACTCCGTCTCTTCAATGAGGAGGTGTTTTTTTACCGCAAGAATATTGAAGGGTCTCATGGCCCAGCGGAAGATACTGAGTCATTTATCCCGAAGATGTCGAAGCTCATCAAGGTCATGACCTCACGTTGGAGAATGTAGAGGTACAAAACGCCACAGGCGCCGACTATGGGGGAGCTTTTCCCAAGAGTTCTCCCGAGCTCTTGGCAAAAGCAAGTATACCATCGCCTCCGGAATCCTTGGGTGCACCTCATTAATCTCATCAGTGCGCTGGTGCCCAGTGCATAATTAAAAATTTATCTGTGCGCCCTGGTGCCCACACATATCAATATAGCTGGTGCTCAGTGGATAAAGAATTTATCCACTGTGCATGGTTACTACCAGAGCTGGTGAGGGGATACATTTTTCTAACTATTCGCACAGTCCTGTTTGAAGACCCTACGTAGTAACAGCAAACACGATAAAGGCTATACTCCACGACAACTTTTCTTGGCAATGCAGTGGAAGGTACGTCCCGCGTCGCCTCTCCCATTTTGAGTGTACGCAGGCTCTCCTCCTCTCCCCGGAAATGGGGGAGGAGGAAAGCCTTCGTACACTAGCTCAAAATGGGAGAGGGGACACGTGACGTACCTTCCACTGCAATGCCAAGAAAAGTTGTCGCCGAGTATAGTACTAGAAATTCCTTCGAAAGCCCGTGGAAGTAGTTGCGAGAGTCGACAGTGGCACCTCCATGCAGCCTACGGAAGTAGACGATATAATCCGTTTTGTAAGCCCCATTTTGTTTTCCCAAACGTTGAAACAATTAATTACGGTCAGTGCTCTTGAACCACGGAATTCATTGATCACAACTACAGTGACAGCGAAATTATAGGGTCACAAGAGCACACATTTGTTTAGGTATCATGCCATCAGCATGCTTATCCTACGTTATCCAGGGGATTACACAAGTTTGGGACGTCTCTTTCAAGAGACTTCCCGAACGTTTCCCTGGGGGATGGATTTTCCGCCTATTCAGAACGCAACATTGTTAGCGCGAACAAGCGATCGCCAGTTTTTTTATGAGAAACCAAAGGATCTCAGCAAAGTTCTAATTGCTGGGGAAAAAGCTCATTCGGGTCTATAATGCAGGTGATAAAAATTCGCCCTCACTAATTCTCTTTCGAAGTAAATCCGAGAAAGCGCCAATGTCTTGTTCGCGCTAGCAGAGCAGTGTCGGGATGTGTACTGTGGCGTCCTGCCCGAAGGTGCACGTCTCGGGCAAAGCATTTGGCAACGAATTAGTGCGATAAATAATATGTGAAACAGCAGAAATAAAGAATACCGTAAAGAGTTAGCCAAACAATACGAAACAATCGAACTCGTGCGGAACGCCAAGCCAGCCAAGCGCTACCGCTGCCTGCGCTCCGCACTCCGGCAGCACGCCTACTACACGTTGCGCCCTCTCGCGGCCACCGATCCGGTCATCGCTGAAAGAGCCACCCCTCCGCCGGCGCTCGCTACACTGCCCAGTCTTCTAGTACACCATAAAGACTCGCGAAAATAGTTTGGGTGTTGACCATAAAGTGGCGCTTCAGTTGAAAGCCAACATCATCATCATCACCATTAGCCATTCAGCGTCGTGTTCTCCATCTCCCGCCACATTCTAAAAACCGAAGCCGCCAGCATCGCCGGCAGCTCCGCCGCCGCTGGTTCGAACACTCCTCCGTCCCCGCACCGTCCCGTTTTCGGCACGGCGCCCACGGCGCTTTCGCCGGGACGGGGCAAGACGCCGGCTGTGTGAATGAGGCCTAATTGTCTTCGTCCATCGCTGGATTTTTTTCCGATATGCTTCTCACTTTTCCTTCAGTGGTGCTTGACGTGCTTGCGGAAGCGCCGGCAGTATCCATCGTTCGTGGTTTCGGTGTTTTTTTCGGATTTGGCTCGGCCACAACACCGGCAGTGAAGTGGTCTTCTCAAACAGCTCGCTCCCCCCTCAAGGGCCACGTGAGAGCGTTCCTGAGCGGCCATTGGCGGTGCCCTCAGAGTGATTGACAGGACTCGGCAAAGTTTCAGCAAAAGCTCGCTCCAGAAGCGAGGTGTGCGCGCAACTTTTTTTAGATGCGCGCGTCCTTTTCGGACTCGTTCAGACGGCGCAACCATTTCGCGAAACTACGTTTCGCGACACTAGATGCGCGAGAAAAATGCATCGTGTGAACGGGCCTTTACTTTCCGCTCTGTCCCA
Organism: Ixodes scapularis; assembly: GCF_016920785.2. NCBI lineage: Eukaryota > Metazoa > Arthropoda > Arachnida > Ixodida > Ixodidae > Ixodes > Ixodes scapularis. Next base: position 700,109 of record NW_024610141.1, read on the forward strand.
TTCTCCTATAGTAGTTCCTATTGTTTCGGCCCTCTCTTCCTCCTGCACATTACTGTAATTGGTGTTCTCCAGTTTTTCAATTGGTTCCAGCTCCGAAAAAGCTTCTTCAACTGTCCTCCTGATGTATTCTCGAGCCCCTTTCCCCTCGACCTTTATCTCTTCCTGCGTGGTGAGTGAGTGCTGGCATGGCTCCGTCTTTTCTCCCTGCGCCTTAATGTGCCCGCAAAATCTTTTTGCTGCATTTCTGTCGTTCTGATTTATCTCCATCGTCCACTGAACCCCTGCGCTGCCAATTTTGGTCTGTATTAGAGCTGATGCCTTCCTTTTTCTATTCAGAAAATTTTCCCATTTTGCTGCTACCTCGTCCTGGGTTGCTCCCCTTTCCTTCGCCCACTTATGTTCTCGAGATGCCTCTTGACGTCGTGATATGGCTGCCTTAACCTCTTTATCCCACCCCATTTTAGGTTTGTGCTTTTTCCCTCTCTTTCCTCTACCTTGGTACGTTTCCAACTCAGTCTTAAAAATGCCCACTAAATCCTCATATGACCACTCTCTTTCCGGTTGGTTGGACACTATGTTCTCAATATTTTTGGGTACTTCTTGCAACTGATCTTCGTTTAGACTCGATTTGCTTCCCGTTCCTGAGTTTTTAGCTTTGTTACTGATGCACCAAATTTTATTTTGATGTGGGTGAGGAGGAGTGGCAAATCCCGTGCGCCGACATCCGGGGTCCCGAGCGAAAGATCGCGAAGGATAGCGACAGAACACGAGAGAAAGAAACCAATGTTGCCAGCTGAAGGACGACATTCGCAATGGTAATCGTGAAGACTGAACACTCTCAGCAATATAAACAGAGATAATTAACGTTGTAAACTATATTCTGAGCTATTCTAACGCTTTTAAAAAGCAATATACACATTACTATATATTATAGTAATGTGTATTATATATTATATAGACTATATATTATACCGGAACACGTTTTCAATAAAATTCAGTTGAAAGTTGCGCCTTGTTGTGTCCTCTTCTCTCCTTTTGTCCTCGTCTTTGTTGCGCACAAGAATGTATAAGATACACATTACGCTGCATTAACTTCCCTTCTGTCGAAATCTCGGAAATCTAGTGGTTGCGCAGTTTCGTATTCCTGGACCGCGTCCACTCGCGGAGCCAGTTATCTGGTTTAGTTTAGCTTGACGCGAGGCTGTAAATCTGCGAGCTATGGAAAAAGAAAGCTTAGAAAGGAACGCGAATATCGATCCACAAGGGGTCCGCGGAACATCAATGCTTGAGAACCACTGCTTCTGAGTTAGTATGTATGATCTCTATGGGCCAGACCTTGATACAAGCATGTCTAAGTTTGGAAAAAAACTTTTTTTTTTATGAAAATTTTTATTTCAATTTTATGAACATTTACAATTAAAAGAAACTTATTCTAAATACTGAAGAAGTTAATAACTTAATTTGTGTACTGCATTAACTGAAATAACTAGGGGTGTCGCGAACCGGCCGAGGTTCGAGTTCGACCAGGTTCGACTTTTTCGAACTTTTCATGGAAATTTCGACGAACCTTGTATTGAGGTTCGACTCGTGTGCGCATGCGCGACAGGCTGGCCAGTTGGCTTCGGATTGGATGGTAATGGCTAAGGGATGAATTAAGGGCACCGCTGATTGGTTATTTCAGTTAATACAGTACAACAAAAATTAAGTTATTAACGTCTTCAATGATTAGAAGTGGTTTCTTTTAATTCCAACTGTTCATAAAATATAATAACCCTTTGCATAAAAACAAATTCTCCAAACCTAGACATGCGTCTATCAAAGTCTGGCCACACTGTCCGCAAAGTCGAACCGGTCGAATCTGTTGAAAAGTTTCGAAGGTTCGTCGAACCGGTTCGACCCAGTCGAACCCCAAAAGTTCGACCTAAAACTCCGGTTCGACAAAAGTTCGCGACAACCCTAGAAATAAACAATCAGTGCTGGCCTTAATTAATCCCTTAGCCATCACCATCCAGTCCGAAGCCAACTGGCCAGCCTGTCGAGCATGCGCATAGCAGTCGAACCTGAGTCGCACCTTTGTCGAACTTTTCAGAAGTGATAAAAAGTCGAACCTGGTCGCACTCGAACTCGACCGGTTCGCGACATCCCTAGTTCTTCAAGTAATGGTAGTAATTGTAGTAGTACTGGTGGTGGTAGTTGTAGTAGTAATAGTATTAGTACTTGTTGTAGTCGCCGAGCCTAATCCTGGTAAGTTGTAACCCCCAAGCCAGCCTCCAAGCTGCGAGTCCTGCCTCAAACGTCCGCTCGCTCGATCCGCGAATGCGGCAGCGCCCAACCCAAACGCGCGTCGCGGGTGCGGTTTGTGTGGACGCCGTGGGAACCTAGATGGCGCAACCATCCCGGAAGAAACTCTGTGAAGAAACGGAGCCGCGAGAAGCAAAAAAGGAAAAAGTCAGCTGGGTGTTGGGAAAGAGGGGAAAGAGGGAGGGAGGGAACCCGCCTACTCGCTCTCCAACTTCTCACTCGTCCGCTGCGGTCGGCGGAGTAGCGGGGAATGCAGCCGGTGCTCACAAAGAGAACACGCGCGCCGCTCTCCTTCGTTCCCGTCGGCGGTCGCTCGCTCCGTGCTGTCGCAAGGCGCTGTGTTGACGCTCCCCTGCCGACGACACCTCCCGTCGGATCCCATGTCATGTAGTGCTGCTGCTTCCATGGGATTACGGACTACCCCTCCTCGTGCCCCAAGCGCCTGTTGACGAACGCCTGCCCTAACACCGTAGGTTTGCATTCTTTCTTCCGCACTCGTGTTGTCGGGCGTGAAAGCAACGTCGCGCGCACTTGTGCGTGCGCGCTCTTGGTTACTCGTTTCCACCGATTGGGGATTGTACGTTCGCGCTCTGAGTTGGTAGAATCGCTGACAGGATGACAGCGGCAGAGAGGGCCTTCGGCTGCCTCGCCTCCGCCAAGTGCTTCCTGCCTACGATAACGCTTGGTCTCCGCGTGAGCGTCGAGCGGTCACGCTCAGCGGCGCAGCCAAAGCACTTCGCGAGGCTCAGCGCGCGCGCTGGAGGCCGTGCGTTTGGAAGACACGCCCTGTCGTTCAGATCCTGTGAGTCACCATAATAAAGGACGTACTCTAGCCAGCGCGGTAGTCTTCGCCATCCCGGCAGCGCGTGCGCTGGGGTTGTGGATGTCGACGGCACGTGCTGCTTGCGTGGCCCTGGCCAGCGCCGTCGGTCGCCGCGCGGCGGCCAGATGTCAGTGACCTCGTTCGCCGCGGTCGTCCTTTCTTATCGATTCGGAGCTCCCGAGGACATCTGCTTCCCCGCACGCTGTTTCGCTTGGGCCTTCGTCGGACTCCCCCGGGCGAACATACTTCCATGTGATATCACTCAAAGTTACTGACGGAACACGCATCAAAATGACATTTCTTAAAGTGGCATATAGCATCATTACGTGATGCCACTTTAAGTGGTATCACTTGTATCATTTCAAATTACATTGGTTTCAAAACTCGCCGGAGGTGTCACGTCCCTAAAGTCACGCAACTTCAAATGGTGATAAAAGAAACACAATCCACTTGGCTTGTAACTTTCATTCTAAAGAAGAAAAAAAAACTTGTGATAGAAATAACCAAGGTGTAATGAAAACGACGATATGATCGGCGATGAGGTAAAGGTGGCACGGTATCTACCCCATTCACACGGCCAGAATATGGAAAGTGTTCACTGGATGCCATGTTTCGAGAACATGAGTGAGTGAGAAAACGTATTTATTAAAGGAATGGCATACATCACGATTTCTTGATAAAGTCATCCAATCGTGACGGGGGAAGGGGATCATGGGAAGGGTGTGCTCATAACGAGCTCGCATTACTAGGCTGCTAAGGCCGGCAATCTTCATGGTGCGGAATGCACGTTGCAAAAGAACCGCGAAAGCTCGCTGTCAGCACGCGCTCATCAGTTGGGCACACAGCTAAGGCAGCCAATGAATACTCCCTATGCACGATTACAAGCAAGGCGACTGGCCGCCGCCATGTCTAGATTCGCTCGTGTGGACAAGCCTGTGTCATAGGCCCGTAGTGCCACGGTAGCTCTAAAGTTTTGAGCAGCGCTGCAGGCGAGCAAAACAGAATATTTGGCTCGCGTTTCGAACCTGCGTCGTTACGCTTCCCCACTACTGTTTTTTATACTTCGTGCCATTATAAATGCAAGCGTAGTAGAGGCTACGAGAGCGAACTCCGAGCTTTCAGTGTCCCTTCCAAGCACGTGCGCTCGAGCAGTGCGAGCATCGTTCAGGGGTAACATGCTTTTGCAAGTAGCTTCAGCTTCGCTATCACGTAAAGTGAAACATATGGGCTCACGAAAGCTATAAAAAAGCAAAAAAATAAAAAAACAGCTGAACGGAACGTTTATTGGGACGCTGAGGCCGCGACTCTGCATAATTTTTTTTTTATTTTTGTTTTTTTTTTAGTCATTATGTTATCGCGCGTCTACAGGTGTTGACAGACGCTTGTATTCGAACGTGGCACGTGCAAAATCGAACGTTACAGCGCCGCCTCGATGGTGCTGCCAGCATAACATGGTCCCGTCTTGCGGACGCGCTCGCGCCCCCTGCCCGAGAGCAACGGGTCTATTGCAAGCTTGCCAAAGCTACGTTCACGCACAAGCTGCACGTGCTTACACGCGTGGTGCAACAGTCAGGGCGCCATGCTTGGTTAACATGGGTCCCTTTGCAATCCGCGAGCATGTCACGCGCGGAGGATCACGAAATTGTTCGCCACCGACAATAAAGGCCCATTAGCTATTCACACGAGGGAGAAATCCCGGGGATTTCTCCCCGGCACGCGGGCATCACTAGATGAAAACGCGAGGCTTTTGCACATCGCAAAGCCTGAGGTTTTCGTCGTGGGATGCGCCTGCCGGGGAGAAATCCCCGGGATTTCTCCCTCATGTGAATACCATCGTGTGATGGGAGTGGCTGTTTGCCTAGACCACGGTGTCAACAAGTACTCAAGTATTTGGTTTATAGACATACTGTAAATGACTTAATTTTCGCGAGGACCTAATTTTTGTGAATTTCGCGAATCGCGTACAATTCGCGAAAAATAGGTCCCGCGAACAATGCCGGTAAAATGTAAAAACATTAAAATCTATATTGAGATCCCACCGTGTCGCGGAACCAAGAACCGGCGAATTATTCCCAAACTTCAGCCTTGACCTAAATCGCGAAAAAATAAGTCGTTTACAGTATATAGCTGTGGAATGGACGCACACGACGGCAAACACTGCGTCGTGATCGACCAGATAAGGTCCTCTTGGCGCGCGCCCTTCCAAGCGGCGCATCTGAAAGAAGAACAAGAAAAAGGGAGCTTCTGCTTATGGTGATTGAGCGCGGGCTCTTTCCGCACCGAACATTTGCTGTCATCTTGACGTACGCTGGCTCGAACACCGCGCCAGATCTCTCTCCTTTTCAACGCAATAATAAAACTGTTATTGCCGCCGCTGAGGCACGAAACTAAATTCCGAAGCAGTGTCTATACTCTGCCACAAGCACGAGAGCTCGAGGTCGCTGCTTTGAAGTTTTCTTCCGCAGAACGAGCTCTCGCACTATACTCTATTTCACTTTATGATGTACCGCAGAGAAGGCTTCAAGCGCGAGCTCTTTGCTCTAGGGCACATCTCGGTGGCACCAACTCTCGTGCATTAAGGAAAGGTGCCAGCGCTATGAGCTCGCGCTAATAGCCTTCGGTGAGGTACAACATAAGGTGAAAGGAAGTATAGGAATGCGTGTCTCAAAGCCATCCCCTATTCCCCTTCGAGAACCTTCAACCAACCGACCCACCCCACCAAGTCAGCGAGAGTGGCGCCTATTAACTGAACTTAATCCTTTGAAATCGTCAGTTTTCGCCTTCCGTGAAGCTAACTTGAGGGGAACGGTCATCGCGAAAACACTTCCCTTTCCCTCAGGCAATGTGTGAATGAACTCCCACGCACCGATCGGGCCACGTCCCAAAGAAGGCAGTGCTATACCGCCGAAGCGTCAACACTAAACCCACCAGAATTGTATACTTTTTTTTTTGCTTACTTAATATTATCTCGTAATTTATTGCGTTTAAAATTGTTATCAGTCAGTAATATTTAAATCTCTCGATGCCCCCTGTTTATTAAACTTCTTTTTCCTCATCCTCCAGCTGCTTAGTCTGCGCCCCCCTTCTTTCATATATATACCGGGTGTTCATTTTTAATTTGAACAGATTTATTTAAAAAAAAACCGTGAAAGTTACACTTATGCTGCTTGTGGAGGAGAGTTATACGGCCGGGGGGACATATTATAGGGGGCTAATCGTAACGATCAGTTGGCTAATTAATTAAAATTCGTTAATTAACTTTTTAAGTAATGAAAATAGACATATGGTTTCAATTAGAAACTTGCTCAGCGTCATCGAAAAGCACTAAACCAGTCATTTTCAGAGAGACTTTGAACGCGTGAGAAGCGTAGTAGTGCACTAAAGTTACCACTCGTGGAGCAGGTACAAGGCTAGCAATTGCGGTAAGGCGCCCGCGCGATTTTTCCGTCTCTTATCTAGCCCCAGCCTTGTACCTGCTCCACGAGTCGTAACTTTAGTACATTACTACGCTTCTCACGCGCTCAAAGTCTTTCTGAAAATGACTGATTTACTGGTTTTCGGTGACGCTGTGCAAGTTTCTAATTGGAACCATATGTCTATTTTTATTAATTAAAAAGTTAATTAACGAATTTTAATTAATTAGCCAACTGATCGTTACGATTAGCCCCCTATAATATGTCCACTTGGCCGTATAACTCACCTGCAGAAACCGTGTCAGTGCATGTTTTACGGATTTTTTTAAAATAAATCTGTTCGAATTAAAAATGAACACCCGGTATATATATCAATGTTACTAAAACACTCAGTTGAGAAACTCATCCTTGAAACCTGGCCCGCTCGCGTCTACCGAAACCAAAATAAATACGATAACAGCGCCCCATTTAACGAAGAGTCGAAGCATGAAAGTTAATTTATATATACCTACTGCGAAATGCGATGGCGCCACCGGTCCTTGCGTGACTCTACCTGAACCAATACGTGCAGTTCCTGGAGTGGCCGCTACGGGAGAAATGGCGGCGTGGCGATCGTGTTTAGGTTAAAGCCCCTTGATAAAGGTGTTTTCACAAGTACCGCCAACCATTGTTGTGAAAATGCGCAAGACACGTGCCACGAGCGGTTGCTCCGCCGCCATTCGCTTCCAAGGGCCGCTCATTTCAGTGCTGCGCCGCCATTTGCTTCCAAGGGCCGCTCGAGACCTGGGCCACGTGCGCTCGCGCATTTGGCGCTACTTGCAAAGACAAACGAAAGCATATCGAGGGGCTTTAGTTTAGGTCAATTCTCGAGTACGGATCGGAGACACTTTTTCAAAGCAGGCTCCATGGCAGTTTCTAAACTGAGTTGTTCCAGTAAAGCGGGTTTCACATGCACCGATTTAAAGGTCGAAATCGCTGCCGCTAACGGCGCGGCGGCACGGATCGCGACGTTTCATTTCACATGAGCGTTTTCTGCCGTTGCGACGACCAATGTTTCTTGCAGCAAGCAGTTCCGCACAGTCGGTTACAGCGGTTTGTAACAACAATTTTAATGCCTTAGTTTTCAGTTTCTCCTTTAATTTCACCTTAATAAAACAAAACAAACGCGTTTAAAATACTCAATAAACCTTAGTCTTATTTGTTTATTATTATTATTATTTTTAGCTTCGTTGTCGCGGAGGGAGAAACCTCGGATGATCTTCGGCAGCGTCACGGGCAGCGCCTTTCTCGGATGTAAACAGTCCAACTGATATGGGCGGCCCGAACCTCCTAGATCGGAACCTCCCGTAGTACTAGTGCAGTGGTCTCATACCGGTCTTGTCGATCACTTTCACGGCCTCAGTCATCTTTTCCCAGAGTTTCTCTTTGGTCCCATTGTTCCTTAATTCGTTGAAGATGCGCGTCCCAAAGAACCCGAGGCTTCGACACTTCACTGAGAAGCAGTTCATTGAACTGGGCGCGGTACATGTTGTCTTACTTGGTGTGACGATCTGTGTTGGAAAAGACACGTCAATGTCGCTCAGTTCTTCTTCTTCTTTTGTTTTTCTCACTAGCTCTCGCACAAGCCGCTTCCGATTAGCGTCTCTTGCGCTCGAGTTGGTACTCAGGCGAGGGAAGTAAAAGAGAGCCGCGTATTTCACTGAGAAAACAAATTCCGAGGAAGGGTACAGCAATCCCCCTCCTTCATAATCTCCTGAACAGTTCCGACGCGAATGCTGAAGCAAAGAAGCTAGACCCGCCGGAAAAAAAGAAACCGAAAACCAGTCGTTTGCGTACTTTCTCTGCTTGTCGTCTGCTTCAAGAACGTGTAAACAACGCCGTCCTATGCGCCAGCTTTCCCGCAATGTTTCTACTCCTGTCACGTGATTTTCCGCCACGCTGTGAGCATACCTCGGGAAATTCATTCATGAACTTGCTCATTCACCTTCATTCACATTCACGGCATGAATCTGAATGGCTATGAACGAATTCTTGAATTTCAAAAAAATCATGATGTGATGGTGAATGACTTTGTGAATTTGAATGAATTCGTGATGTAATGGTGAATAAATTCGTGAGTTTGAATGAATTCGTGATGTGATGGTGAATGAAGTCGTGAGGTCGTGATGTAATGGTGAATGAATTCGTGATGTGATGGTGAATGAAGTCGTGATGTGATGGTGAATGACTGTGAATTTGAATGAATTCGTGATGTGATGTTGAATGAAGTCGCGATGTGATGGTGAATGACTTCGTGATTTTGAATGAATTCGTGATGTGATGTTGAATGAATTTGTGATGTGATGGTGATTGGCTTCGTGAATTTGAATGAACTTATGATGTGTTGTGATTGTGAAGGACTTCATGAAGTGAATAGAATTCATTGTGATGCGAATGACTCAATGAATTTGTGATGTGCACGATGAATTTGTGATGTGCGTGGCTCGTGAACTTGATAAGTTCGTGATGGGAAGTAATACCATGAACTTAATTCTCGACGTGATAGCGAATACGGTTAAGAATTCAGAATAGGCGGAAAGCATGTTACGCAGGTGCTTGCTTGCTTGCGGGTTGTTTTCATCCTTCACTGCAAATCACGGGAACCCATTTGACTTTTAGCGGTTTGGGCACCAGTCTCGCTGCGTAGCCGTGTGCGCCTCGGCGCGGTAGCCCTTTGGCGAGCACTTTCGTAGTAACAGCTGTTTATAAGGGAAGTGCGGTGGCAGTGGCAATGAAGGGGAGGGGAGGGGGGGGGGGGCTAGTTGTTTTATTTGGCACTTGACATTTAATTTTGCCGTTGTTCTGAGTGGTTCCTCGTGAATCAATTGAGCTCCTTGCCGACCTTGTCCTTCCGTGTCTCGGGGCATATAGTCCGGAATCCCTGAAGGCTCTCGCTGTGCCGTTTCGCTCGTGATTCGTGCGTGGCGCGTCCGCGCCGTCCGCGGGCACTAGTAGCAGCAGGCGCCACTTCGTCCACGCGGCGCAGCCATATATCGTTTCAAAAGAGACGAAGTCGAAGCCGACGTCACGAGCAGGCGCACCTAATCCGGCGCCGAGACCATATCACGTGACCTGCCGGTTCTGCGCGGCGGCGCACGGAGCACATTTACGTGACACGATCGCAGCGCGGCATTGGCTGGATTGGCGCTCTATCAATGTGGTTTGTGTTTTGCGCACTCGAAATACCCCACTTCCCCGACGGAGTCAGGTCCTGATTTTAAGTGGCTGGCACAAAAAGGCGCCACAGTCCTATTCCGCAGGAACTGCGAACTCGTGAAGGGCTACCAGCCGTGAAGTCGAATTTAGTCAGAATGAACCTCAATGACTTCATGAATTATGCGGAATTCACGATGTGATGGTGAATTCCGGTAAATTCGTGTTGACCGTGATGGTGAATAACTTTGTGAAGTGATTGTGAATTCGTAGGAATTCATGATGTGATGGTGAATTCGGATGAATTCGTAATGTGATGGTGAATTCAGATGAATTCATGATGTGATGGTGAATTCGGATGACTTCGTGAAGTATGGTGAATTCGGATGAATTCGTGAAGTGATGGTGAATTCGTCGGATGAACTCATGATGTGATGGTGAATTCCGGTGAATTCACGATGGTGAATTCCGATGAATTCGTGGTGAAGGTGAATGACTTCGGGAATTGGTGATGTGACGGTGAGTGACTCCGTGAATTCGGAGGCGGCGGTGATGTGATGGGGGTGAATTCTTGGCGCGGTTGAACGCCGTGGTGTGAAGGGAATGAATTCTCGGCGGAGTTTGAAAGCCGTGATGTGAAGGAAATGAAGTTTTGGCGCGGTTGAACGCCGGAATGTGAAGGGCCGTGACTTTGGGAGGTCGGAGTACCTTGTGACGTGAATGCGAATGAATTTGGAGACGTGATTTTGTTTGTGATGTGTTGGTGAATGAAGGGGCTCTAAAATGCTGACCTATGGCTGTGAGTGGCCAACGCGGAAGCTGCCGCTCTGCCGCTGCGGCTGGCCAGAGCGCCGCGACGGCAGGAATTGCGCCGCTCTAGGGCCAAAATCGCTGCATGTGAAACACGCATTGATACATATGTAGCGATGGGCACTGTTGCATATCGCGGCGCACCGACCGCGAGGTTGCTCATGCGTCACGGAGCGAGACAGGAGCCATAATCAACGAGCAAATTTAGGCGACAAAGAAAATAATTTTTTTAGAGTAATATTGGCGGTGCATGACGCGATTTAGTCGGTAGTCACTTCTTTTCCACATGTTTTCTCTTTCTGCGTTTTGGGCGCGTGGAGGGGACCGGCTCGCATTCACGTTGAGGTGGAAAGAACGGATTCGCTCGAAAGACCATTCGCTGTTCGGAGAGAATAATCATTCGCTCGGAAGAGCGAATGGCCATTCCCTGACGTCATGGACCTTGCGCGTAGAATTTCAAATAAATCGCTCGCCGTCAGTATTGCTCTAAATTTTTTTTTTGTCGCGTAAAATTTATTTCTCGACACACGTGTCCCAACCAGACTGCCTAAAATCATTTTATGGGGGTATTGACACTGTAAACGTCGTATTTTTTTTTCTGTTGTTGTTGTCTAAAATTATGCAAATTTTAATCATAGACATGCAAAAAAAGTACCACAACGCGAAAAAAAACACCACCCGGCGCGCGCGCGCGCCTTTTTATGTTTGCCGTTTTTCTCTCCCGCTCTTCACCTCCTCGCTTCTTTTGATTTGTGACGTCAAATATTTTGAAGGTTTGTAAGCGACATTTAGTAATGCCATTCGTAAAACAAGTGTTTTTTTTTAACACAATTGCGAACGCATTACGGCCCTTCTTTTTGAAATACCCAAAATCGGAGTCCGGTGTGATGTCGCCCCTTGGCTTGTTATCCTTCCTCGGAAAACATGGCGGCGCTCGTCGCATGTAGCAGAGGATGATCGGTGAGGCGGGGAATCGGACGAAGTTGTCTTTTTGACGTGCAGACTTTCAAAAGGAAATCGTCAAAGGGTCAAAACAACTGGTAGCCTTTCACGCAGCAAGGTTGCCCTGGCTGCCCTGGCTGCCCTGGCTGCCCTGGCTTAGTTTCGGTTGTGACTCCGCCAGGGCAGCCTTTCACGCAGCACCGGCGCGACGTGGCCCCTCACGTCGCTCACAAAAGTCAAGTCCGGCGTTCTCTTCGACCTCACACCGTTTCCAAGAATTCGAGATCTCTGACAGTCAAGCGTCGTTGCACGAGCTGGACGCACGGAGGAGACCGACTGTTCGCGGAACGCCGGCGAACACGACACTTCGGATGGCGGCGATTCGGAGGCGTCCGAGAAACTCGACTCGCAGGACGGCTCGATATTTGACGTCACTGCACTGGCGACGATCGCGCGGGAAAGTATACGAAATGGGCATTTGGAAATTTGTTTTTTTACTTCACACATGCTGAATTCCCAAGTTTTTAATTTTGAGGGTAATGTCCAGGCATTGTTTTTAATGGTTTCGGAAGATATATATAAAAATTTATTTTGACGCGTCAGTGCCTCTTAAAGTGTGTTGCCATGTTCCACGTGCGCGCAAGTACTTGTTTTTTTTTTTTTTTTTTTTTTTTTTTTTTTTTTTAACTACGAGCTTTTGTTAAAGCTAACACCAAGTTTATTAAAAAGGAGATCAAACACTATTGGCGGCGAGATGAAAGCCCCTCTATCCTGGGCTTTCGGAACTTTAATGAAGGGGCTTTAGGCGACATTAGAGCTGTATATTGGGAGAGTTTGGCCAATGGGCGGAGCAAAGGCCGCCGCCAGCGCCGAATACGGCCCCCGCGGTTAGAGTGTAAACTAAAAAAAGACGACACAGCAAGTGGGCTCATTTTCGTCTTCTGCGCATGAGAAAGGAAGTAGCGGTGACGTCAGAACGCCGAGTCCTGATTGGCTGATCGCAACCCCCTCTTGAGCGTCGTCTGCTCCTTTGCAACGTCGTCTGCTCGCAACATCGTCTGCGTCTGTCTTACCTTTCCTGCGACTTTCGGAGCGAACTCGACTTCGCCTTTAAGGGAGGGCAGGCGAAATAACTCGAGCGGTACGTTGTTTTCGTCTAACAACTAGCAGACGCGCATCAAGGAGGGAAGTCAAAGGACTCACTGGCGAGGTGTCCCGGGGCGCCGAGGTTTGTTTGCTTAGTGTCCGCAAGTTCCCTCCCAAATACTTTTTACCTCTATTCGTGTGCGGCGAGACCCCTCACTCTTTAACGGCGCCGGCGGGTTGGCGCAGTTAACGTCGTCTGCTTTACGTCTGCTAGTCAAAGCGATGGCTGCTTTACCTTTCCTGCGTCTGTCGGAGATTCGCCGCTTTTTCACCGGCGAGAGTCACCGTTGCCTCGGGAAACAATTAAGGAGATAACAAGAGGAAGAAATTGACCTCTTAATCTAAAATTGAGGTCAGCGATCAAAGTATAACACGGGAAGGGTTCACAAGGGTCGCGCGGGCATATTCCATTCAGCACGTCAGCCGGTCGTGGGCAGACGGTCGCCGAGTCGCGGAGTGCCTGCTAGGCCTAACTGCCCAGCTCGTTTGGTCGCGTTCGGTGGAATCGTCGCCGTTGGAGCTTTTCCCCGGTGTCTGTGGATCCAGCGTTCTTCTTCGTCGTGCTCTGTTTCAAGTAATTTTTACTTTTTTTTTGCTGCTTGAAGTCAGGACGCGTGAGAAGCTCACGTAGAAAAATCAACGTCCGTGGGTCGTCGCGACCGCGACGCTGTCGGCCATGCTGACTTGATCGTAAGAAGTGCGTAAGACAGCTTCGGAGCTGTCGTAGAATTTCGCCGTAACCTGCGCAAAACTTACGAAAATTTCGTTTCGTGAATGCAAATTTGTTCTTAAGTTTTGTCTTACGCACATTTTTGGCGTAAGATCGTTTCGTGAATCTGGCCTCTGCACTTTCGAAAGTCGCAGGAAAGGTAAGACAGACGCAGACGACGTTGCGAGCAGACGACGTTGCAAAGGAGCAGACGACGCTCAGATAGGGGGTCGCGATCAGCCAATCAGGGCTCGGCGTTCTGACGTCACCGCTACCCCCTGCGCAAGGAGCAGACGAACTTGCCCTCCGCATAAGAAGACCGCGACGTCACAATATTGCAAACGACATTTAAAGCGTGAAATAGAAGCGTTCAATCTCGGCGTCTCGGTTCTATCTCGGTGGCAGTTTGCTCTGGGACGGCTTGGTAGGACAGTGTCTTCTGAGACTGGCTGAAAGAAAACAGTGTAAAGGCTGGAGCGCGCGAGCATCTCGAGACGCGGATTGAGTCCCGCTCAGCTCGTGCGCTGGCTTTGGCAGTGCTTTCAGCTGTCTCAGCCGAGACGCTGTTTCTAGCAAGTCGGCCCCGGTTTGGAGCGCACGTTCGTTCATTCTGCCGTTGAATGTGGACGTGACGAAAACCTCACATGCACCAAGTTTTCAGTCACCGAGAGTTATACATTTGCACTATAGCGACGCTAAAACGGCTTAAATTGGTCGTGTCGCATATTTAAAGCTCACGACCACCGCTAGGGGCTGTTTCGCGGCCTGTGGTTGGCCCCGAGATGCTCGCCTATTCAAACCAATGTATGGCCAAACTTTGCGAATAAACGGCTCTGGGCAGATGTTTTGGTGGCGCCCTCCTTCCCCCTCGTGACGTCATTACTTTGCGAACAACAAGTTCGATGGTGTTGGTAATGAGCATGGTGGAGGTTAGAAATCATTGCGCTATTTTAGGCAACACTGTCAACACCGTTAAAATTGAAACTCTCACATTACTGTTGTTTCCGTCGATGCGAAATCATTTGCTGATATCATAGTCAGCATTCGGCCAATCATGACAGGCCGACCACTGCGACGCTTTCGATCGCTCACGCCGCCAATAGGCTGTTAAAATTTCACCCAAATATCTTAAACAATTGGCAGTTTTAGAGTAGCGCACGTTAAAGCTTTGCGTACGCGAAAAGCAGCGTCGTCACCACTGCGCGTGCGCCGAACGCTAACCACGTTTTGCGCTTTGCGTGCTCTACTTTAGCGTATGCCATTTTTCGGAAATTGCGTGCGTACACGAAGAGTCTTTGCACCCCTCTAAGGAAGATTCATGATGCGCGAGAAGTTGCCTGAAGCCAAGACGAGCACAGTTAGAAAGTCGCGGTTCAAGACCGCGGCTGCGAGCTGCGGCTGCATCCTCGCCACTGCGATTCTTAATAGGGACGACAATGCACTCCTACGGGAGGTGCACTTCCTAAACGGTTGGGAAGATCCAACAAGGTGGGCTACGATCGTCGGCAACTTACTGCTGGCGGCGCGCGAACATTTCTCGGCGAAGGTACGGTGTGCGAAGGCCACGAGACCGGTCTTGCCGAGGTGACGCACGCGGACACGACCGGTGGAGCGCTCGTGTCGCATTTGCATGTTTAAACAAATCTTGAAACGTACTCTAACCCCCCCCCCCCCCCCCCCCCCCCGCAAAAAAAAAAAAAAAAAAAATTTTTTTTTTTAATTTGTTGCATTTTTTTAGGAGAGAGAGGGAGAATAAACTTTATAAAAGCCTAATAAGATCCAGAACGTTGGGTTCCTTCTCCTGCGGCCGGCGTGGTGTTTAGGAAATAAATATTGTTACTGTATCTTGATGGCGTCGCAAGTGCGAGATGCTTTGGGTTTTGCGTCGCGGCGGAGAAGCGCGCTATTCTAAAACTCTCTCCCGTAGCGTGCGCTAACGCGCGCGCTAAATTTAGTGCTGGCGTGTGCTAGCCAAAATTGCGTACATTATTCTAAAACTCCTTAATAATATACTGTGTACTTTACATGCAATAAAAATTATTATTATTATTATTATTATTATATATATATATCCCCTGGCGGATATCTCCACTCAGTTTGAAGCACTATCCGTTGCCGTTTTTCTTTTGTGTGCGCAATCGCTTTTTAATCAAATCGATCGAAAAACGATACATGTGCAGGGCACTGTGCATGTATCGCTGCAATGACGACAATAGCCGAACCACAACAATGTCTGGAACTCAGCGCGTGTCATGCGCTTTTCCAACCCCAGCGCGTGACTGTGATCAACATTGGCGGCATATAAGCGGCTCCAGATCACGTGGCCGCTTGTTCTGGCTGCGAGTTGAGGCATAGCCTCCTCTATATTCACAAAGCCTGACAGTTCGAGGACGGGGCCATAGAGTACCATGGTCGCAGATCTGGAGCGCGAGGATCTGGTAGCACAGAGCATTTCTCGGGGAACCTGTACGTCAGGGCAAAGCTTTTGCAGCGGCGAGGAGCCGAAACATGGTTTTCCAACCCGACGAGAAAAGAAACGGTAGCCCGAGGAACACGAGAAGCACAAACGAACATTCCGACAAGTGTGTTTCGGCGTCTCGGCGCAGCGGGGCGCCCGTCACATGCCTCTCCCAGAGCCGTTTATACTGAGAGAGTTTGGCCTTCTTAAGGAGATTTTGGCAGTCTGACAACCACAGCAGCGTAGTCTGACAACCGGGGGATGACTACTTCCGTCCGCCATATTGTGGATAGGAGGTAAAAGCGCTAAAAAATTCATGAATAACCAACTAGCCCAAGTACACACCCTTCTGCCATATTGTGGATCTGCCTCATAGGAACTCTACGCGATTTCACAGGAATGAACAAGACAAAGAAGTAACGCCATATTGTGTTATCGCGAAATCCGCTGGTTCTAGCGGCCAACAAGCTCCGCCCATCGGCCAAACTCTCTCAGTATAAACGGCTCTGGCCTCTCCTAGCCTCTCCTAGAGTTTCTGTATAGGCTCCCTACGGGAGCCAGAGTTGCGCGTTCATCTCCGTAGCGCCGTCTTTCCTGCACGGCATGTTGATCCCGCTTGTCACGTAACTGAATTTGACGAATAACGGCACTGCGCGTTCCAGGGGCGCGGCGCGCTCAAAAGCAGGGGAACGTACGCCGGGGCGCGTGCAACGTCTACCTTCCTGCACGGCACTTGATCCGGCTCCTCACGTGATCGAATCTCGGCAAATAGCGACGCGGCGGCACGTGGAAAACAGACGAGCAATTCTGGCTCCCATAGGGAGCCGGAGCCTATACAGGAACTCTAGCCTCTCCTAGGGTGCCTACATGTCTGTCTGTGTCAGGGTGAAGACATCCATTGTTGCCCTGAATGTGCCAGCGCGTGACGCTCTCGCGCACTCGGTGCGTGACCTGGGTGGTAAAATGGCGTCTATGCATTAGCCGCGCTCGAGCTGAGTGACACCAGATTGCGCGCGCTTGAAAATGCGTAAAAAAACATTGAGCGGAAAAATGGCTGAGATGTCACCACTCAAGCAAAAGCGCGCGTGTATACACCAACTCATGTTTACAAACAAACCGGAGCGCCCCTAGCGGACACCACCGGCGCCGCGCATGCGCGATGGGGGTGTGGGCGAGAAGCTCGCCGTCGTCCATAAACAAGCCATTGGAATGGGATGTTGTCGGCGTCGGTGTGAGTCCCCGCACTTTTTTGGCGTTGGAATTGTTAATTCTACGTCTTCCTGACGTTAGGGAGTTTTAGTAGAGCGTGTTTCCCCCTCCGCTACGAAGAAACCGCCACTGCGCCTGAGCGCCGATGGCCTTGGCAGAAGAGTTCCGGGTAGCGGAGGGGCTTAGCGGAGGCGGAAAGACGGTCCACTAAAACTCGCTACTGTCTGACTACTTGAGCAGCCTCCGCGAAATTAACGAGGCTCATTACACCGCAAAATTTGGCTTGAATAATGTAACATGCGGCGATTCATTCCCCTTGGACGCCGCAGAATGGACGCTAAAGCCTGATGCACATGGTGGTTCTGCTCGCTATTTTCAGTCATGACGTCGCTAGGGCTGCAAAAGCCTGAACCGTAGCTGAGATGTCTACGTCGATACTGAAAATCGCAAGCAGAATCGGACGGAGTGAATCAGGCATAACAAGTCAGTGATGGCCACTGGTAACAATATCTACTATTTGCACCGAGCCTACTTACCGAAGCAACCTTCAAACTTCAGGTTTTTTTTTTTTTTTTTTAGGTTTGCATTTTCTATTGCAATTACCGGGTCGGTAATTCCGGTATGAGGACCATAGCTGAGTGGAACAACCTTCCGCAAGATGTTTTTGCATGGGACACCGTTGTAGGTTTTGAAGCCGGCTTGAGAAGCCTCGCCCAACAACACATATAATATATTTTTCTCTCGTTTTCGTTTCTGTGTTCTTTAGTTCGCTTATATTTATATACATTTAAATGCATCTGTGTTTGAATCATTCATGTGCTTATCATTTGTGGAAGTGTGCTTTAAAAATTTGGTTGTTTTACTAATAACCCACTCCTGTAACGACCAATAGGCCAAGAGTATGAATAAATAAACGTTCGGTCTACGGGCCGCTGTCGTTTGAACGAGCAGACGACAAGCAGAAACGTTTGAGAGAGCAGAGGACCGCTGGAACGATGAGGCGGCCGATTGAACGTGATGACGCACTGAACGTAGTCCGCAGGTGGTCCGTGCAACTTGGCGGTTTTCCCGCGTTCATATTGGAAGAAAACAAATAAATCTGACGACCACAAGTATCCGTCAATTCAATCCTAAGTGCTTTCCGCCCAAGCAATCGTGGTCCAACGGCGTCTGTATTTTTTTTTTTTTTTAAAGGTTCCTGTTCATGTTCTGGGACGAACCGACCAAGGAGAATACGAATGAAAACTCACCTTTAAACCTTTCCCGACTCTTTTGGTACAGCCCCAGTCGCGGCGTTTTGACGAGAAGGCAGGTTTTTGTCCGGTTTCTTCCGAAGTAGCACAGGAATGCACGTGTGACGTGCCCCATGGCGGCTTCCGCCCACAGCCCCGACGCGCCACCACCGCACCGTGACGTAACAGAGATGAGTTCGTGTTGCAGTCTAGCTTCTCCTCTCATCCGTTGTCTACCGTACTACCTTTCGCTTTAGGCGAACGCGTCTCGTGGCGGTGTGCCAATCCCTCGTGCTGGCGTTTTTTTTTTGTTTTTTTTTTTTTTTTTGTACTGCAATGCAGAACTCAGTCTACTGGCGCGCAGACAATGCCCAAACGAGATGGTCATGCTGCGTGCAGGGACACGCGTTGGAAGCAGCTTCAGAAATCGTATTCTCGTTGCATATCATTATTCTCCGCACGGACGCGAACACGGACGCCAGTGATAGACGCTCGACAAAATGTCCCGTGCAATTCGCCTTACGAGCGTCGATGAAACGTTAGTGTCGACAAAACGTGTGTCGACGAAACGTGTGTCCACGAAAAGTTTTGCACAAAACGTAATTCCACGAATCGAGTTTCGACGAAACGAAAGGTACCCGAAGGACAGTAGATCGATAACTCTGATGGCTGGCAATACCCGATACTCCGCCGACGCCTTTGCATGTGCCTCGTTTCGTCGTCCTGCAAGTGTAACGAATTCATGTTGCCGTTACTTCCAACCACTCACTTTTGCCTTCCTTTGGATTTCACTATTCGACAGCTATAAGCCGCGGTCGCAAGCTTCGACTGCAGTGAAACGTTTATAGAGTGATTTTGTAACGTATTTATCCATCTTTTATCAAATTTGTTGAGTACACCGAGGCCCTTTTGGCGCGTTGTTCCGTGTACACGTTTATTAAGGTTTTGGTTGGAGTCCCTATTTTTCGCTTAATGCCTACTATTCCTGACCAGGCAGAGGGCTGCCGAACGTTTACCTTCAAGTCGATTTTTGAAGGGCCCGAATACGCGATTAATTCCAATCAAAATTAAGGAACAATGAGTAACGTGATTTGATAGACAATACAGTAAAATAATAACGCAATTTCTCGTTAGTCATTTCGGATTTTCGAAACTCGGAACTAACCCGTTACCAGTAACGTCGCTGCTTGTCACGCGTTCCTTCCAACGGTTCTTGACAGTTTGGTGGCAACTAGGTTAACACTCGTTGCACCACGTGATTCCGTTCTTTGCGTATACATGCCTTGCACCTACGTCACGTGATGATGTTGAACACCGGTATCCACCATGCTGGTGGTTGACTCGACAGCCATTCGCAGCGAGAGCAATGGTAAACTGCGCCGCGCTCGGCTGTAGCAATTACTGCTTATCCTGACGATCGTCCGATCGTTTCGTCGGCAAGCCCCGCGAGACAGAGTAGCCGTGGAGTTGGCGAAAGTACGAGCGGCAGGAAGGGGATGCAACTGCGGATTAAGGAGTTTGCGGGACGCATTTCGTAACGGCGAGCGACGGCACTTTTCTACCGTTGTTTACGTTCACGCACGCCTTTGCATCGGCTGTTGCCCGTTCGTGGTGTGGATGGCCTTTGTATTTCGTTACACAACGCCGTTTCCACGCTTCGAGGGCACCTTAGGGGCTCCCGGGCCGAGTACGGGCGATTGTCGCGAAGCGAGCCCGGCCAGATGGCGATCGGTTGGCGGCGGGCCCCGCGTGCAAGCTCGCCGAGACGCCGCCGCCGCCGCGAGGCATCGGTTTGTGCCATCCGCGAGAACGGTAATTTTAGCAAGGAGCGAAAGTATGCACGTCTAAAGATCCCCCGGTGCACGCGAAAGAATAAGAGAATAGTATCCTTACAAATTTTTCGCCCCCCCCCCCTCCCCCCCCCTTAAAACGGAGTTCTGTAGCAGCCCCTGGTGTCGAAAGGCAGGTGGTGGATTGTTCTGACGAGCGCGTAGCTTGTACCGGCCTGTCAGATGCAGCGCCGCGAGTGACTCATTCGAGTAGCAGAACGTCGCAGCGTGAGCGGCAAGGAAGCGGGCGGGAAAAAAACGGCGCGAGTGGTGCGCGCCAAAAATAGCGACGGCGGCGTAACGGGCCATGCCCGACATAACATTATCCTCGTGAAGTATGGAGGGCGCGCCGTCGGAGCGCGTCGGCTGCATCGCGCTTTTCCCGTACCCTCGTGTCGGCTGCTGACTGAGTGCAACGGTCTCTTTTCGTATTGATTGCGTCTTGCAGAGTTATATTTGTTGTACGCAGGCTGGGACGGCAAGAAGTCCGTGTGTCATTAGCTTAACTAGAAACCCTAGACAGGGTTGTTTGCGAACAAGGCGCCATGTAGACGAGAGTTTGGCGTCACGTCTAAAGATCCCCTCGTGGTCCAAATGTATCCCCAGTCTTTCCTTGGGGAATGGCAGATGCCCTTCGTTGGCTTGGCAGGTAAGAAACCCCAAATTTGACTTACTTTCGGTGTACGGTTGGTGTATTTTGAAATAGCATCCTGTGTCTCTGTGCGGTGCGGCGATATGACGGGTTTTCACCGCAGCATGTTGATAATTCTCAAAGAAAATCAACTTAAAAAAAAGGACAAATAGTGAATTAAATATTTTGTTTGTATTTTCACTATACTTCGTCAAGTTTTTAGAGGTGGAAAAATTGAAACAAGCAGGTGTTGTCCTTGTAGCAATATGAATGTACTTGAAATGGGAGACGACAAATGAACAGGATCCGCCGATGATCGATGATGCAACCGACAGCTTCAAGAGGTACTAACGGGTCAAAATCTTTTTTTTTTTATCCGAAACGATTGAAAACGATGCCTGCAGATTACTTTCAAAATTTGAAGTTGGGAGTTCAGTATTTGGGAAGTAAAAAAAAAAAAAAAAAAAACAATTTTTAAAAGCCGAATTTGAAGTTTTCGCGCGATCCGCGCCAGTGCAGGGACGTCAAAGGTTGAGTCGTCCTGCAACTCGAGCTTCTCTCACGCTTCCCAACCGTCCCGACCTGAAGTGTCGTGTAAAGGCCCGTTCACACACGTGCGTTCGGAGCGACCACTATGCTTACGAACGAATGCAACCGCTGCGACTTCAACGACAACTGTGCGCGACGTGTACACACACATGCAACCGCATGCAACCACACGAATCAACAGCCAATCAGAAACGAGCTTCAGCTCTTGCTCCTAGCCAATAGTAAGCAACCCAGCTGCGCTTACAAACATGGCGGACGGTTTCCTGCCCGACGCGAGGTCCTCACCGGAGCAGCCGGAGCCTTCGGCTTCGTCGTACAGTCACGAAGATCTGCTGTGCGGCGCCTGTGTAAAGGCTGGTTCAGACATCTGCAACGAACCCGTTATCCACGACTGCGTCCGTTGTGACCGGAGCGACCGGAACGACCGCTCTGCGCCGCGCGTACACTCCTGCAACAAGCGCAGCGGGTCGGCAGCACGGTGACTGCCTCTCCGCCGCCGTCAGCTGTTTCAGCGCTGCCACTCACTTGCGTAACAGGAAATAGACAGACCGTCTTCTACGACCTTAAGCTTTTTTTTTTTTTTTTTTTTTTTTTTTTCAGGATCGGTGGCCGAGTGGGCTAGCGCGCACCAGCTCGGAGCACGTGGAGCGAAAGCTCGCGCTGCAGAACCCAAGATCCTGGGTTAAATCCCCACCCCTGCCCGTTTCGATCTCGATGAGCTTCGTACCGGCGTGCGGTCGTGTATCACTACTGCGTGGAGCACGTTAAAGACCCCAGGCTAGCGGTTGTACTCCACTGGCTAAATTGCTCATCTACAGCGTGTGACTCGTCGCAACTTTAATGGCTGACTAACTACACGCTGTATGAATATCCCCATAACCCAATTTGCTTTTTTTTTTTTCGTGGCCGCGCACATCGCTAATAAGGACGATGACATTAGTGGGTGTCGAACCATAACGTACAGTGCCAGACTTGTTTCGAGTATTGTGTGCCCAAAACTTTTCTTAACCCGCCACAGAATATGGTACGATCAATGAGGATGCTGCTTTACAACTGTTCGTGGAACAGAAAAACTGCAGTGTGCAAAAGTGCGGCTTATTCGTTATTATGAAGAACGGATTTCTAGCAGCATCACCTGGTGGACTGTTTGGAACAAATGGCCTTATTGAGGTAAAGTGTCCCCGTTCCAAAAGATTCTCGAAGCCTCTGAAACCGCAAAAGAGTGAGGCAAAAAATAAGAAAAAGTAGCCTGGTGTGGAAGGTCCAAATCACCACCATAGCTTCTACTACCAAATACAAGGGCAGGTATACAAGGCAGCTCGTCGCCCGTTGAGGTAAACTAAGTTATAAGCTGTTTAAACATACACACACTCTATTTTTATAGCGCAGATCTTAGGCTCCCGTTTCCGGCTTGAGCGGCGTCGAGGGGGAGATAAGTTTATTTGATTTCAGGAGAAACTCTCATACAATCCTGCCCGCTTAAGCGTAGGTACGCTTGTATGCGGGACATGGCAGTACAGACATTTTCATCATGTAGACACAAATGACGGTTAAATGTAAGTAAAACATGAAAGAAACATTCAGAATAACACATTAAACAACGAAATTTACGCTCAAGTAGAAAATTCACCTTTGAAGTAACACCCAGTTCGAAAATAACAATCAATCAATGGTTACAAAAGAAACATTGTGAATTTAAACACATAATGACAAGAATCAACACGTATATAATGAGAGACACTTGATAGAAATCACTAAGCTTTTATGCAATACCTCATTGTTGAGAATTTCAGTTCAACAAAAAACACCTTTTTTTTTTATACATCTGCTTTTTATATGACAGGCTTAGGATGTCTTTAGGCAAGCTGTTAAATATTGCAGGAACATAATAGTTTCTCTGTTTTTTTCCCATAGTTTGTAGATATTTTTGGAATTTCGTAGGTTTCTGTGTGCCGAAGTGTTTTTATCCTGTTGGGTATTTCTTTGAATTCATTCGAAAAATAATGGCTGGTTAAAACGACAAATTTACAAACATTTTCACACGATAATAATCCGACTGCACTCTTCCTTTCCTTGGTTTTCTTCAGTTCATGTTTTGACCCATATACTATATTGCTAACACATCAATTAATGACACTAGCCGGATAGATTAATGATACTAGAGGGGAGGAGGAAGAGGAGAGGGAGGGCGAAGAGGGGAGGAAAAGGGATGAAAAGGAGGAGAGAAGGAAGGGAGAGGAGAGAATGAAGAGAGAGGAGGAGAGGAGGAAGACGACGAGGAGGAGGAAGAGGAGGGGTAGCAGAAAGGATGAGGAGGTGAGGAGGAGAGAGAAGGGGTATGCCCTACCCTCAGTACCCTTCCTCCTCCTCCTCAAGAGCTGCGCTCTAATTCGGCGTTACAGGGTGTTGTAAACGTCTTTCATTTTTTTTTCTTCTTTTCCTTTGTCGCTTGGAGTTCGGTTTTTGACGAATAGGCAGCGGCGTGTTGTAATAGATTTTCGCAGTGCGAATTTTGCTGTTAATCTTTGTCCCACTGAGTTCAGCCTTTGATGCGAGCCTGTAATAACTAGCGTCAGATTATACACGAGTCATGGACGTAGATGTAAAACAGCTTCTGACCTGGTGCCATTTTCAGTGCTTGTACGTTCGGCGCGTGCTTTGCTTGTTTGGGGAATCGACGAACTCGGGCGTGCTGAGCTGTGAAGATCGCTTGATGAGCAGAGCAATCTTCACAGCCCAGCATTTTGTAAACAAAGAGCTTTTGGCTGGTGCGATCCACAGCGTTCGTGCGGATGGTGGGTGCTTTGCTCACGTTTCGAAACGACGGGGGGAAAAAAAAAAGAAAGACGTTTACAACTCCCTGTAATGCCGAATGCGAGCGCAGCTCTTGAGGAGGAGGAGGGAAGGGTACGGTATGCCCCTCCTTCTCATCCGTACCTTCTCCTCCCTCCTCATGTCGGGTGTCGGGTGCGCAAGAAGCGAATGCCCGTGGCTCGGACTCCGGTAAATGTGCAGCCGCGCCCCGACGTCCGAGGCGCAAGTGCGGAATTGCGTGCGATTGAACGCGATATTAGGGAGTTGTAGTAGATCGTTTTTCTCCTCCGCTAAGGTATCCCCGAAGAAAACACCGCAGCTGCGCATGCGCGCTGCCAGCCTTCTCTGCATAGTTCAAGGTCTTGTGGCGGATTACGGAGCGCTATCCGGGTGCTTAGCGCGCTGCGGAAACGGTCTACTACAATTCCCTAGTGTTTAGGAGCTCGTGTCGCAGAAAATTCGGCGGCATCGTTGGTGGGACCAAAAAATCCCGGCATGCACCTAGTGACGTCGTGTGTGACGTCATGAGGGTTAAATTTTCCCGCTAGATTTGGCGGGCAAATTTTCCGCTAAATTGAGCGGGTCGATAGGGTCATTGTATGTGTAGCTCAGTAGGGGGCTACACATGGTTGATGCTAGTGTGATGACACCGGGTATTAATAGTGGATAACAGCCCGGGAGGTCGTGTCTTGCTTTTCCTGTCGTAGCGACCAAGCGTCAGTAGTAAACTGGTCTCTGACCATCTCTGACCAAACCTGGGTCCCGTGTCTAACAGTCATGGTTTCACAGCCACGTGTGACGTCACGCCGCATGGCATCGCGCGGGGATTTCAAACAACCCACAATGCTCACGTGTGACGCCACGTGACACGTGACGCTACCGACTGCATCACGCACACGCTTGCACGCCTTGGGAACGAGCGCGGGTTCATATGAAAAGGCCCTGCAAACGGTGCCCGATAACGGTGTCGCGTCGGCGAAGCTAAAGCTTCGCCCAAGTTTTTTAACGCTTTGGCGAGCAGCGCGAGAGAGTCGCGTGAACTGCCCGTGCCGCAGAGCACGCGAGCTCGGCCGCTCGGTCGCTGTTCAGAGCGATGAGCGAGGATTGTATGGAATCACGGCTGCCGGAGCGGCGTCTATTGGCGTTTCAATCAGACAGGAACGCGTCGCTTTGAAGCGAGCAAACGAGCAAGCCAGCAGATAAGAAAGGACGCGCTTGCGGACTGCGCGGTTTTGACATCACTTACGTGACCAAGTTTTCGTGACATCGACCTCACAACTTTCCATTCCCTTCCAAGCCCTGAAAAAGACGTAGTTTGACGTCAAAACATAGCAGTCTATGTTGTAATTTTGTAGGCATAGAAACAAATTAGTCCTTAGGTCTTTATACAGCAAGAGTTTAGTCTACCAGAACATGGCGACATGGTTACCCACTGTAGATGAGCCATTTAGCCAGTGCAGTACGGCAGGGGGTCTTTAACGTGCACCACGCAGTAGTGATACGCGACCGCACGCCGGTACGATGCTCATCGAAACGGGCAGGGGTAGGGATTGAACCCAGGACCCCTGGGTTCTGCAGCGCGAGCTTTCGCTCCACGTGCTCCGCGCTGGTGTGCGCTCGCCCACTTGGCGGGAACGAAAATCAGTAAGTCGGTAGCTACGTTTTGTAGCCATAGACGCTTTACACACGCGCCAGGTTGAGCCGCCATTGCCGACCTTTTCTTGTCTTACCGAGATGCCGAGCCACTGAAGCGGGCGTTGACGAGCCTCCACAGAGTCTATATGCTGCGGAGAGGCAATAACCTGTCCTGCTGTGGCAATGGTGAAGTGAAGCGAACGGAATAAGAGGAAACAAAGATTGATGGTCGGTTATGGCGGCGCCCATGCACAGCTGCCTGAAAGCGTGTATATTAAAAGACGCGCACTGAAGCAACCTATTTCTGCGGTTCACACGACGCAATAAAACGTACGCCCCTTCTTTCTCCATTACTTCTCCTTTTTGTAAGCGAGGCGATCGACCTTGCCCTTAATGCCATTCACGAATATTAAGGTCAACGATGTTCTTTGTCGCGCGGCGTGGAAACAGATCTCGTATTTATGGTGCCAAGGTTCGACTTTTTTCACATTTTTAACATTTTTAACAAAAATTGAAGAAAAAAAAAAGAGTTGACGTTATTTTTAGAGGGACACTGACACCCCACAAAAATAAGTTCTTTTTTTTTTTTTCCAGGCGATCTATTGTG
Source organism: Ixodes scapularis (assembly GCF_016920785.2). Classification (NCBI taxonomy): domain Eukaryota; kingdom Metazoa; phylum Arthropoda; class Arachnida; order Ixodida; family Ixodidae; genus Ixodes; species Ixodes scapularis. The sequence goes on from NW_024610141.1 coordinate 726,409, forward strand.
GTGTCAGACGACTACCCAATCAATATTTTGCTACAGCGTCACGTATATTTTTAATGAAGTAAAAAACCGCAACTGCTCGAAACCGAAACTAGACAGGGAAGGAAGAAGGAATATGGAGGAGGAGAAAGTTGGACAAAAATCACGTGGGGCTGTGCAACTTTTTTTTTTTTTTTTCAGTTGCTGTATTTTTAGCTTTTTAGTAGACACAAAGATGTGTATCATATTTCTTTTCTATTTTTATGTTTTGTGTATGCCTTCGATGACCCACGATCTTGAATATATTTGGTGTCCATAGAAAACGGCACGTGACAACGGAGACGAGAGTGAGCGCGACTCAAACCGGCCAGTTCTCGATCGGCGGTTTTCGGGCGGAAAGAAAACGAATTTTGAGCCGCAAATTGGTTTCTGCGTAGTTGGGCTCTCATATGCCATGTACAAATAGAATCCTCGGCGAGCATAAATACCAATTGTCAGTGTCCCTTTGAGGGAGCAAATGTGCGTGCTGTTTTTATTAAAAGCTGACTAAATCCATAAAAGCTCTTATTTAGCACGAACATTGACCATTATTGCCTATATATGCGTAACAAAACTTCTCAAACTCAAACAGTCCGGCAACGCTGCTCGAGAGGTCGAACTGTTTGTCATATTTTTGCCAAAAGGTCGAAGGTTCGCAGAAAGCAGTCGAACCGCAGTTTCGATAAAAGTTCGCGACGTATATCATATATCTTGTTTTCGGTTGCCGAGTCAGGTCTCGTGTCTGGGCAATACCCACCTCTACACGAACTAACGTTATTACATTAACTCAGTTGCCATCTTTCTTGTGAAAGAAAATAACGTATTGATTGATTGATTGAGTTACGGAACTGCTCATAGACGCTGCATGCACGAGCAGTACCCCCCTCACTCACCACGGCTCGCCTCCCGTCGTTCGACGCGCCGGGCGGCTGTTTTGGTAACTGCAGTGTATTCTCTGGGATACGTACGTATCGAAGCGCAGCGTGTAGATGGCGTTCCCCCGTACTCTATGGCACAAACAGTTCGTAAACGAAAATCCAGATGGCGCTTCGAACGACGGGAGGTGGACTGAAGTTAGTGAGGGGGGGGGCACTCTATGGCTCTGTCATCGAGCTGCGCCAGGCTTTGTGAGTATAGAGGAGGCTGTGGTCCAGCAATAAAACTCTGCCATCTGAGCGTCCGCGAGCACCGCGAAAAAGTGTTACGACACAACTGACTCGATCGCGACCGAAAAATATAAGATTTTGCTCGCCAGGGGCGCTGCCCAAACTTGAGAGCTAGAGTTCCTAGGCAGGCTACCCGTAGCCGTCTCTTTTCCACAGGCCGCGGTGCCGCCTTTCGCCCAATTCAATCACGTGACAAATAAAAATCCAATGCTGCACAGGAAAGCCTCTACTACGGCCGCTCCATAGCTTCTCTAGCCGCTAACTAGCCACTAGCCAAGTGTGCTTATGTTCTTTGCTTTTGCGTGAGGCCGTATATCGTCCACTCAAAGGCAGTATATCATCCATGTATCATTCACCTTGGCAGTGCGACGACGACGAAGGCAGTCGGTGGTCCACCGCCCGCCTAGATCTTACCAGATTCTGGCCCCTTTGGGTACGTGTTTCACCATGCTGTCAACCGAAAACGTGGACATCACGCGTGTGACATCAGAGGCTGACGGGGAGCTCTCGCGGAACCATGGCAACGTGAGTGTCGCATGCGAACTCGAGAAGACTATAGTCATATACAACCTAAGAAGGACAGTGCGTGGGGGAAAAGCGCGCACGAGAAAAGTCGTGGTGGAAAGGAGGTCGTACCTCTCCACTTCAGCTTTCCTCGTTTTCGCCCTTTTACCCTCTCGCACTGTCTTTCTTAGGTTGTATCTGATATTCTGAATACAGGCCTATCCACTTAGCCTACCGTTATTATGGCTCCTGCACGCGCGAAGAGTGGTGGGAAGAGTGGAGAAAAAGTATCGCTTGTCGACGGAGGCTTTCCGGGAGCGTTTTCGGGGTGACAAAAAAAATCCCAAGAGTCATACATTGGGTTCGCTTACAGTCTTAAGGCCCGTTCACACTCTTGCAACAGAGTACGACCGAGAGAGACAAGACCGGTTTTTAAGCCTCTTGCGACGCCTTAAAACCAGCTCTGTAGCAGCGCATCCGGTCCTAAGACGTCGCAAGAGGCTTAAAACCCGGTCTTGCCTCTCTCGGTCGTACTCGATTGCAAGAGTGTGAACGGGCCTTTAGGTCGAACTTGGTGGAATGGCTTAAAGGTGCGGAGGTCTACGGTAACCACGACGGCGTTGTCGAGTGCTTCGGGCTCGAACAACTGTACAAGGGCATGCCAGAGGTAGTGCGATGCTGGGTTCAGGATAAAAATCCTGACGCGACACAAAAGGCTGCCGAGCTGGCCGAAGAGTTTGTGGCACGCCGCAGTAGCCGGAAAGACGATACCCCAGAAAGTAAGTTTCCAGGAGCGCACGGCGATTACCGCGGAAAATATTATAAGCCACGCTCCGAGGAAGACAAGAGGGAGCCAAAGGACTCCGTAAAGGGCGCTCAGGGGTCAAAGGCCGCGGGAGGCGGAGATGCAGGAGAGGAGAACCGTCGCGCGGAGAAACAAGGTCGGGCAGACGAAACAAACAAAAAAAATTTGAGACGAGAAAGCCCATGCGTTGTTTTCGCTGCAACGAGACGGGTCATATGGCGGCTGGTTGCCGAAAGCCTCGGGTGGTGTTCTCGTACCTTAGTAAAGATGACGAGAACGACAGGCTGCTCGAGCCTTATCTCCACAATCTCCTCGTGAACGGCGAGCCCTGCAAGGTGCTCGGGGACTGCGCCACCACGTTGGACGTCGTGCACCCATCGCTCGTGCAAGCGGACCACTACACTGGTGAGTGTGCGTGGATACGGCAGGTGGTGGAACAGCAGAGCGTCTCTCTGCCGGTAGCCAGGGTGACGATTCAAGGTCCTTTCGGCACACTGGAGACGGAGGTTGCGGTTTCAGCTAACCTACCACCCCAGTATCCGTACCTCTTCTCTAATAAATCGGACCAAAAACTGCGTAAAATGGGAAAGCGTTTGACCGACGGGGTAATGATGGCACGAACTTGGTCGAAAGCGCGGGAGCTTGCTAGCCAGCTTAAATACAATGAGCAACCCGAAACCTCCGAGAACGTGGTGTTGACTGGGGACGCTGGGCAGGCAAGCGAGACGCGGTCCGAACCCGACGACGAAGGTGAGCCCTCAATTTGTGACGTTTTGGAAATGGCTGAGGGGCGCGTTGTTCCTCTAGTCACTTCTAGGACGCAGAGTCTACTGTGAGTTGGGACGGCGAGTTTGCAATCCCAACAGAAAAGTGACCCCAGCCTCAAGATACTTTCCAATACAGAGGGGGAAGGGGTGGCCCGGAAAAACATTACGTTTTACGAGAAAGGGGGTCTTCTTTCTCCAAAGAGCAATTACTTCAAGAGTATTATTGGCCAGGGTGTCTTCGAGATGTTAAGAAACACGTGAAGTTATGTAGCGTGTGCCAGGTCGTCGGGAAGGCGAACGACAAGTGGAAGGCCCCTCGAAAACTGGTCCCGTTGATCTCTGAGCCTTTCAAGCGCCTGGTAGTAGACACGGTAGGGCCCTTGCCCGTCACTGAGTCAGGGTACAAGTACCTTCTTACAATGATTTGTCCTGCCACTAAGTTTCCGGAGACGGTGCCTCTGAAAAGCTTGAGCTCAACGGAAGTGGTCGACGCTTTCCTGACCGTATTCGCCAGAATAGGTTTCCCTGTGGAGCTCCAGAGCGAATCAGGGTAGCGTTTTTACGAGTGCTTTGACGGCGACCTTCCTTGAGCGGTGCGGTATTAGGATCATTCATAGTTCCGTCCACCGCCCGCAATCCAACAGTGTGGAACGGTGGCATGCAACACTGAAACGGGTCCTCCGAGCACTGACTCATGAACACAAGCAGGATTGGGAGCGCTGTTCGCCCGCAGCGATGTTCGCCTTGCGTTCGGCACAGCACGAATCTACGGGTTTCAGTCCCGCAGAGTTGGTGTACTGTAGAGCGCTGCGTTCTCCGATGCGTATGTTACGCGAGTGTTGGGAAGGAAGTGGAGAGGACACGGCAGTTGTATACAGTACGTCCTCGAATTACTTGAACGCTTGCATGTTGCTAGAAAAATTGCCGAGGACAACATGTCGGCAGCGCAGCTCAGGGCGAAAACATGCTATGATAAAACGGCCCGTAAAAGAACGTTCACAGGTGAACGACAAGGTAATACTTCTAAGGAGTTCAAGACAAAATAAGCTCGAAGTGCACTGGGAAGGTCCGGTAGAGGTTATCCAGAAACTATCCGATACGAATTATGCTGTCCAAACGAAGGAGAAGCGAAAGAAAGGAAGTCAAAATTTATCACGCAAATCTAATGAAGCCATTTTTCGAACGCGAAGAAATTGCTTTCATGACCCTGAATGCGCCGGAAGAAGAGTCGCTGCAAATCCCGTTTCTTTTTTTAAGTGGGGCTTGTGGTGCCGAGAGGGTGGACGACGTGATGCGGAAGGCGGTAAAGACGGAAGAGCTGGAACCTGCGCAGAGTGAAGGTCTAAAACAGCTTTTGACCGAGTTCCAGGACGTCTTTTCAGATCGACCGGGTAAGACCACATGGGTCACTCATGATATCGAGCTTATCTCTGACCAGCCCGTCAGGGCAAAGCCTTACAGAGTGTCTCCTAGGCAGCGAAACTTAATTAAGACTGAGATCGATAAAATGCTTGAACTGGGAGTGATAAAACTCGGAGAAATTGACTCCGCGTCCCCCTTGATCATGGCCGAGGTTCCGGGTAAAAATCTGCGTCCTTGCATCGACTATCGTCGACTAAACTCGGTAACCAAGGACCAAATTTACCCGATACCGAACATCGAAGAGCGTATCGAGACAGGAAGCAGTGCCAAATTTATCTCCACACTTGATTTGGTTCGGGGATATTGGCAGGTGCCCCTTACAGAGCGTGCCAGTCGGTTCTCTGCTTTTGTTTCTCCGTTTGGCACCTTTCGACCCCTGATGCATGAGTTTCGGGTTAAAGAATGCTCCCTTTTGTTTCTCTAGTTTGATGGATCGGGTGTTGCATGGACTTGGCGATTTTGCCTTGCCATATTTAGGTGACATCGCTATTTTTACTAACAGCTGGAAAGGTCACCACGATCACCTGCGGGCAGTGTTCACCCGACTCCGGGAGGCCGGTCTGACAGTGAAGGCGGAGAAGTGCGCGTATCTGGGCCATGTTGTAGGACAAGGATCTCGTCGTCCGTCCGAAAATAAGATTGAAGCCATAGCAAACTATCCCCGACCTAAAACTGAAACTGATATCAGAGCGTTTCTCGGGCTTACCGGGTATTATCAGCGATACATCCGCGGTTACTCGGATTTGGCTAGCCTGCTCACTGACGCGCTTCGAAAAACACAACCACCGGTCGTCGTCTGGGACGAACCAAAACAAAAAGCGTTTGACGCATTGAGAGCAGCACTTACTCGACAGCTTGTTCTCATGGCTCCTGATTACGAAAGGCCGTTTGTCGTTCAGTGTGATGCCAGCGACTGAGGAATGGGAGTTGTGTTATGTGGGAGGGATAATAAAGGGCATTGAGCACCCTGTCTTGGACGCAAGCCGAAAGCTCAGTGTTCGAGAGCAGGCGTACAGTGCGAGCGAGAAAGAATGCGCATGTTTCGTCTGGGCGGCTCCAATGCTCTCGTGTTACCTCTCGGGGAACAAATTCACCTTTGAAATGGACCACTGCCCTTTGACGTGGTTACGTAATAGGTCTCCGAAAACCGGGCGCCTCTTGCGCTGGAGCATTGCCCTACAACAGTTTAATTTTGACGTTGTATACAAAAAGGGCAGGAGTAACGGCAACGCCGACGGCCTGAGTAGGCCCTCAACATGAGGACTGATGTTCGTCAGGGTATACGACCCAACTTAGTTTAGCCAACTTGAACCTGAGTGCATTTAGCCATTTACTCAAGTAGGCTTACAGTATTTTGTGTGTAGAAAGCAATTGTATTCATAGGTTGTACTGCTTTGCTGGTCCTAATATCGGCAAGTTCAGTTTTAGCTGTCGTGGGATTTATGATGAGTGTGACATTGTATTTTGGAATAAGATTTTAAATATACTAGAAGTTTTGTGTCTGATTTATCTTACTCCGTTATCTGGCATTCCTTTGAGTTGGGTTGGGTGCCTGCCTGCTTTCTGCGGTTGCCAGTGTTGCGCGGGTTAATTCCTATCGTTGCTGAATACGTCCTGGGAACAGAGGGGGTTTTACGTGGCCGGCAGCAAGACACATCGTTCCTTCAGGCGACCATCAGTATGCTCACCTTTGGAACGACTTCCCCGGCGGCGGAGGTACTGTTGCAATCGGCAACGGCAGCGCGGATGGCTGTTGATCCCGGCCGAGGTGCCCGCAATCTAACGGAGGCTTATTGCGGAGGAGGCGCCGTGTAACCGAGCTTTCGGTTGCACGTCAAAAGGTCCCCAGGTGGTCTAAATTAATCCTCGGTCCTCCGCTGGGGCGTGCCAGATGCCCGTCGTTGGTTTGGCACGTAAAACCGCCAAATTTGACTTTTGGCGGATGGCCGTTTAAATCGGCATCGGCGGCGGCGATGGACGTCGGCGGCCTTGGTTCGTCGTCTCATGTTTCGCTCACGGGCTGTGCCCGTCGTCATGTGATTCACCGCCGAAATAACGTGTTTTCGAGGCGCCGAGCCGGCCGAATGTCTGCCCTTCTTGAAACCCAAATGAGATACCCGGGCAAGGTCAAGCCATCGGACCTCGGACCCGAACATTACGTCAAGCTCTCGCCCTGCCTGCCCGAAGACACCTGAAAGGACGACGCCTTCAAAAAGACTCGTGCGTTGGTGCATGGCGCCATCGAGTAAGACGACCTCTTCGGTGTGCTGTGCGCGGACGTGTGACGTAACTTGGACAGAGGGTCTTTCTGAGAAGGCATGGGTGACGAAACTGGTGCACCGCCGCGATTGGTTGCCGCCCGACCGCATGGCAACCGAAATACTTTAAAAGCACTGAGCTCTCCTAACTCGATTAGCTCACCAAGATCAAGGCTCATAGCTGCGGCTGGCTGCTGTATAGCCAGAGGTTATTACTCCCCTGACATGTAAATAAAGGAAAGTTTTAATCACCGTCGCCTGCTGAGATTCCTGCCAGGAGCTCCTTCCGGATCTGGACCCCAGCCGAGCCTGGTCCATCCTGGGGACTCACATCGGCCGCGACAAGAGCTACAGGCCGATACGGCGGTTTTACAAAATCGGCTTCTCACATCTGGTAAGCCGTATCCCTTCCAGTCGCCCGGGATAGTGCCACTAAATAAGCTACACTTCAGAGTAACGACACTTACCCATCTTGTGGCATAAAATCAAGGTCGCCAGTTATCTGAAGCTTCATCTGAAATCGCGGAAACGCTTTCCCGTTTTCCACAACTGTTGAAACAGTTCGCGACAGCACAAAGCAATATTACACGAGTTTCCTAACACCGAACCTAATGCTGAGGAAGTCACACTTTTGAATCGTGACGACCGGCAGTTGCGTCTGCTCTGCACAAGCACCAAGATGGCGGCACCCGCAACAGTATCGTGGAACAGTGCCGATACTCAAGTGTAACTCGTTTAGTGGCTCTAGCCTGGGATGTTTCCGTGCCCACACACACATATACACACGCGCGCGCGCGCGCGCAATCAGCCACAGACGCGTTAAAGCCTTCCGAGTGCCGCGACGTCCAGTTCACGGTCAGTCGGGTGGCGTGAAGAGCGGGCTGGCCGAGGTCCCTTGGGCGACCGCATGGCGGCGACCTGGTTGGCAGACCTGACGGGAAGCGAGCCGAGGCATAGTCCGAGGCCGTTCACCCGTTCCCTCGCCCCGACGACGACGACGACGACGCGCTTTGTTACCCCGCCGCCACGTGCTCGTCTCCCGCGTTTGTTTTCCTCTGGAAAGAGTCTCATTCCGAGCTTTTGTTTTTCAAAAACAAAAAACCTATCTCCTCAAAACGCCAAAAAAAGAAAAGCATTGTAATATGGCGGATTGATTAAAATCCTGAGAGATGTTTTAGCCAAAAAAAAGTTATCGCCGTTTTTTTTTTTCTTTTTTTGTTTTCTTTTTGGTATTGAAGGACGTACCGTTATCAAGACTTCTATACTGGTGGAAAAGTTACCAGTTGTGGTACATCTAACCTAAATGGTGAATTTTGGTGTCCGCCGTTTTTACCTTTAGAAGTAAGATGCCAACAAGCGCCCAAGTTGGCGCAGTGTATTCCTGATTGATCGTTCGGTGTTCGGATCATTCCGTCGCCTGATTGGCTGCGGAGAGATTATACGTTGCCAGGGCCTGCGCTTCTTGAATATGGCGTCGCTGACTTTAAATGGGTAACGACTACGTCCCTTTGTTCTCCTCGAAACGAGCGCTTCGCACGACTGCCGTTTCGTTACACGTTTGTTTGCTGTCCGATAGAGGTTGCAAATAACTTGCGCGATCCTGCCTCTGCAAATTTCCGCGGTAGATTTTAGTTTGTGTTTTCGTTGGTTATCTTCGTTGCAGCTTCCGCTGCGCTCATATATTCAGCCCTTTCAAGTGGCTCCGACCATACTACCTTCCCCTTCACTTTCTTCACGAGAGGCCTGTTTTGTTGTCGGTGAAATTATCGGGAGTAATCTCTGGCTCTGTAGACTCGGGTCTTATCGGCGTGCTTTATCAGATGGCCTTCAAACGCAAAGCGCTGCTGGCTGCATGAATTACAGAAACGACTGGAGTCTGTTCAAATAAGATCATGCACGCAACTTCGGACGTATATTTTTGTTTTTGTTAATTTTTTTATATGTTACATCAACACTTGTAGGGAACGAAATAAAAAAAGAACTTGCAAAAAAAAAAAAACGTAACATTTGAAGATGAAAAATTAAAACAACTTGCGAGTGCACTAGAACGCCATATTTGATTTTTGAAGTACGTTTGTGTCTAAACAATCTAAACAAATTGAATAGCTAACAACATTAAATCTTTCACATATTATTAAAGCGTTCTTTCGAAAGATGCATACATAATTTATTTATATCAAAAATTGTGTCACTCCAAACTTGTCCTTAAGTACACAACTAAAAAACTTCGAGGAACAGTTAAAAAGAAAATCTTCGATATTCTTAAATTGATAGTAACAGTTCTCCACTGTACTCTTGTGTTTACTCATAAAAAAAAAAAAAAAAAAAAAAAAAACATGTTACATTATTTTGTTTCCTTCAAAGTTGTAGCGCTCTAAGTGCACGTGCCACGCCGGCATTTGTGCCCAATGCCACAGGCGAGATGATCTTTGGATTCCGTGTATTTTATGACTGGATATATGTTTTGTGCTGTATTCGGGTATTGGTCTCAACTTATTCTACTAATTAAAGCAATACCTGCGTTGCTTTTGCTTCTTATTAATTTAACCAATAAGCCAGTTTTGCCCTTCAAAATTACAAGTTGTAGGAGCTTTAGCTGAACTTCTTCCACAAAAGCAGGACGAAAAGAAATGTAATCGTTGCTACAACATTTTTTTCTTTTCTTTGCAAAAGTTAGTAAAAGCAGCGGTGTAAATTATATTCGAATATTTGTACATCCATTCGCGATTAAGAGGGAACGTTTGAGCTCAAGCTTATTACGTGCTGCTATTCATGACGGTTGTACGTCCGGCTGGCAGACTTTCAGTAAGGCGTCCGTTAATATTAAAACTATTTGTATAAATATTTATTCTAGTAAAATATAAAAAAAATGAAATAAAAATATCATTTCAGTAAAGATATCGGGCGCAGTAGTTGCCCGCGTTGGCAAGAGGGCGTCTTAATAAGTCCGTCTTTTGCCCCTCTTCAAACCAGACTGACGAATTTCGCGAAGCATTCAGCTGTGCTGAAAATCGGTCAACTCTTAATGTGGCTACAGAAAGCAAATGCACGAACTGGAGTATTTTGCCCTATCCTCTTCGGGGAATCGACATCCAGATCTTATACACTCCGAAAATTTCTCTGCTTTGCTATCTTCTTCTTGTGTTTACTAAGATAGTCAGCACATAATACACTACAGATGCTGTAAGTCGCTGCGATGGCTGAAGACGTTCTGTCAAGGCGCAACTACACGGGACTGGCAACCACTTCGATTGTTTATGACTGCAGCGAGCGTCTTGTTTTGTCTCACGATCACAAGAGCTCCCCGACATCCCGAAAGCGTGACAGAAGAGAGACAGAAGGAACGATAATGCGTTATTAGCTTTTCTATGAAGCAACGTATAGAGTAAGTCTAAGCAGGTGGCAATCCGCTCCTCCGAAAAGAGAAGTGCACCTGGAGAAAACAGGCGATCATTGCGTGTGCTCTGCGGCCCATGCCTGCTCTGGTTCCCGTAAAGTTCCTCTTTAGGTTCATTAGACGTTTGAGTATTGTGAATTCCCATTAAGTAATTTATTAGTTGCGTGCTCTTTTAAACAAAATGTCCAGATTTCCGTAACTTTCGCGGCGTCTAAAAAAAAGTATTAAAAATAAAACTTTACACCAGTTTGACTTGGGCTAAATTTAGCTAGAAACCCCGAATCGGTGTATAATTATACACCAATTCATTCCCAGCTAAATATCGCGGTACAATTCTGAACCTCCGTTTACTTCTACACCACTTCAATGTAGAGGCAGAATTGGCTCGAAAGCGGCGCCGCGCTTTATGCACACCGAGGTTGCCGAGCTCGTCCGACCTGTTAAGAGATGCAAAGGATCCCAACTCCTATCGCATTAGTTATCTCCTTTGGCAGCAGCCAGAGAGAAGACGTAGTTCTTTCATATTATTTTGTTTCCCCCCCCTTTTTTTTTTTTAGTTTGGTTTAGATTAGACCGTCTGATTTTACGCCGAGAGTCGTTCGCGATGTCCTTCTGCACCGTTCCGAACAGCTGCACAGAGCGGTAAATCCATAGAGTTATTATAACGTACGCTAGAGGTTCAACTGGCGCTAGTGTCTATGCAACTTCCTACAACTTCCGTGACGCAAATTGAAGCAGACAGCAACCAGTCTACTTTTGTGGTGCTCATGAGCATTCCTATGGGAAAACGTTCGTGCATTTTGTCTCTTCGCCGGAAAATAACACGGAACACTTTGGTTATTTGGGTCGTACCGAATAGTATGTACCTTGATTAACACTGTAAAAGTGTAATTGCTTTAGTTAGCGCATTTTTCTTCATAAATGAACGAAGTTTAACTTCGCTAAATTTCAGTCCCAAACGTGTGTTCCGCAGCAGTTGTGTAAAAACAAGCGACGATTCAAAGCAAAATTACAATCGAAAGGAATATAGAGTGTGTTCAAGGCTCGCCAGCATTCCGGTGACGCTTATATATATTGATAAAATATGCCAGTCCTGTCACTATATGAAAATGACCCCGTCGTGCATGAGCAGATAAAAACATTCAAAACGTAGAGAATAAAGTCCGTGGGCTATGAAAGGTGTCTCTTTGTATTGTTTTCTCTGCCGGGCAGCTTTTATCGGGCACTTGTTCTCAAAGATTTCGAGCGTGCGGGTGATATTTTGAACGTAGAACAAGCAGCTTCGCTCAGAGCAGAAAGAATAAAGTGTTATATTACTTATTTAAAATCGGAATAGATTACGTGGCCTTCAATTTATTTTGATCGCACATGTACGGGTATTTACTGATCCAGCGTTACTGCGTAGTTCTCGCCGTCCCCCTTAATTTCCAAATGTGCTTCGTTCGTTTGGCACGTATATCCCTCATGCTGAAAAGCGCCGACGTCGTGTTCGCGCTAACAGTGTCCGACAGTGCACATAAATGCACGTACGGATCCATTAAAGCACCGTTTTTAACGTGATTAATTTGAAAGAAAAACGCCGTAACTGACCAATTATTTCGTCGGTCGGACTGAGACATGTTCCAAGCTACCTAGTACGTACGAATTATTTGGGATATTTGCTCTTATGATAGAGCGCTGAGAGAAAATGCACTCACTTTTTCCCATAGAAATGCATTACCGGAAGTCAATTTTCGACTGGTTGCTGTCTGCTTCAATTTGCGTCAGCACACTAGCGCCACTTGAACCTCTAGCGTACATTATAATAACTCTATGGGTAAATCCCACGGTGCCCCCCCCCCCCCCCCCCCCCCCCGCTCCTCCTCCCAAGCTGCTGTACTTTTTTTTGGTCCTTACGATGAACCGTAACGGACTCTACGAGCCACCAAAGTGAATCCAGGGGCCCTAAGCTGGACGCTTGGCGAAAACGACGGCGAGAAATCTGGCGCCTCACTTGACCTTGGCGCCGGCCAACCATAGCCGCCGAATTTCTCGCCGACTTTTCCGCCAAGTGTCCAGATTAGGGCCCCAGTGCTGCATGAGTGTCACGTGACCTTCTGGACACGTTATCAGCGCTGGATTGACCGGGATGCTGCGATTTGTCGTATGGATCTCTTTCACGAGGGGGCCGCCATCTTGAAATGTCGTCACTTCCAGTATGGGCGGAAACATTCAAAACGTAGATGGGCAGTATTTCAAATACTTTGTGTATTTTGCATTTGTATTTAATTACAAATTTGGTAATGTATTTGACGTGTGTGTTTAAATACTAAAACGTGGGTATTTCAAATACAATTGTAATTAAATACAATTTTGTGGGCGAAAATACATCCCTCAAATTTACTGTCACTGTCCAGAGCAGGAAGAAAACTACGTTCTGCACCGAATGCAGTGTCTCTCGATCAAGCACAAGCGTTTAGTGACTGTGATTACGGTGCTAGTCCAGTGCAAGAATAGTGACGAAATCTACGTTCACAGGCAGACTGGCTAAATAAGTGCCTGTGACAACTTGTGATGCTTTCCAGCCTGATTTCCATACAAAGTTTTGTCTGGAACATTCTAAATGGGCGGGTCGTCCAGATTTTCGCAAATGGTGCGCGTTGCAACAATAAAAAATTCTCTAGCTTGTGCTGCGCGTCTTGGTCGTCTCGGTTCTTTGTTGGTCTATACTAAAATGTAATCGACAAAACAAGCTGCTTGAAGCTCTGTACTTTTTTCACCTATTACGTCAAAGCTGATTACATTTTTTTTGTGATTATATTTCTATTACGTTACTAGGGCCTCGCACACTAACTCCCGAGTGTGCGATGCAAAATTGAAATGAGATACCCAGAAACCCGTTGCAGGTGCCGTGAAGTCGCTGACGCAAATTTTGAGGAATATGTATTTGGAAAAGTATTTAGAGGAGACCAAATACATTTAGTTATATTTGTATCTTGTACTTAAATGTTTTTTTTTTTGGAAATGTAATTAGATCTGTAATTAAATACATTTTTGACGAAGTATTTTGTATTTGTATTTCGATACATATTTGCATGTATTTTGCCCATCCCTGGGCGGAAGCATTGTTTTGCCATCGCCGCGCCAACTGAATAAATACAGAATATAAGCGTTACCGTGACCCATTCTCGCTTTGTCTCCCCTTATTATTATTATTTTTTTTTTTTGCTATTTGCAGGTTGAAATGTTTTATTAATTTCTCGTCGCCCATACCGGGTGTGCCTACCAGGTGGCTGGGTAAGGGAGTAAGTGAGAAAGGCCTATAGGTAAAACGATATCTACTTATCGGTTTCTGAGGGAGAGCGGGTTGTTCATTTGAAGGAATGTTTATTCAACAGGCTTTTGAACTCTGTTCGTCGACGCAAGCGTCTGGCCTTGGGCTATTTAAGGGAAGTGCAGGGTGCCAACCTTGTAGATAATGCCTCGCAACGCCGGGCCGATAACCATCGCCGGGACCGCTCAAATAGAAACGCTCCTCAAACAAAAGCAAAAGACAAAGGCGAGTTGTATTGACAAGCCCAGTACGGCATTTAGATATCTAGCTTCTGCGGCTCGTTCAATGATACGTCAGTGGGTTCGTTTCAGCTTCGCCCAGAGCACCGATGGGATTCCTGCAGGCCAGGCCGTACTGCCATTCTTAGAAAGGAGCGGTTTAACAATGTTTGTACTTGCCCTATATATCACTTAAAATTAATCCTCGATGTTCGTAAGCTAAGATGTTCGTAAGCCAGTTGCAGGCGAAAAAATAAACAAACAAAGAGAGAGAGACAAATGAGCAGGGTTTTCCTTCTCAACTCTAAGCCAGGACGAGGGGTCACGTGACCCGGGGCCGATTATATGTGCCGTCAATGTTCATCGCTGCCACGCGCGGGGATTAGCGAAGCAGGTGGCACGTTCTGAGTTGCAGACTTCGTTGTTGCTTCGCCTTTTCCCGACATTGCAGTGATTGGATGCGAGCCACCGCCTCAATGCTTGTCGATGCATTGATTGCAGACAGGTATACGTGACGCAAAATAAGGAACTAAGCAGTGCACCCTTACTCGTTACTCGCTCAAATAGTAACTAAATACGTTACAATTCTTAGCGATTCTCAGAATTAACGCGGTACTTTACCTCAAAGCTAACGAGTTACTTTTCTCGTTACTTTGACGACCAAATACACAACTGCTTTTGTTTTGTGGTTCTTTGTTTTCTTTTCAGTAGCCGCTGCACTTAAGCAGTACCTCCCTCTCGAAGTTCTTATCTCTTATGTTTCTTCGCTTCATTCCAAATATATCTCCGGCGACACTAATGAGTTGTTCTAATAACACACTCAGAAACTCTAAAAAAAAAAAAAAAAAAAAGTAACTTTACACCCTTGGGGCCGTAAGAATATAGCCTTTTTTTTTTCTTAGAGTGAAGGAACGGCAGTGTTGTGCTTCAGAAAGAGCTGGTGAATCTGTTATTCCCCTCTCCTTCTCTCTCTCTCTCTCTCTTATTCTCTCTGCTTCTAAAGTTCAAAGTTGACAATGGGTTCCGTGTCTTCTCGTGTTGGCAACCTCCAAACTCCGCTTCCTTTAAACCGTTAAAACCCATCTATCGTGTTTGAAATTTTACTCTTCCCTAGACCTTTTTCACCATTGTCCTAACCGCCTCTTCGTGATTGCAGTCCCCTTTTCCATCATTGTTCTATCCTCGTTAGCAAGCCCCGCGCAATTTAAGACCTCAAGTCTCGTTTTCACAGTGTTCATTCCACAAATAAAGCCCTATGTTGCACTTTTTCACTCTCCCTTTAGTTTGCAACATAGAGCCCCCCCCCCTCCCCCTCCCCCCCTTTGTGACAACGTTACTTGCTCATTTCCAGTTTTTGTGAACTCTACGTGGTCACGAAAACCTGAGTTCTTTCCTCCCACATTTTCATCTGAGCTTGTACTTACGCCCTTTTCCGCAGGGGTAGTTCTTCAGCACCATCGCCTTTTCTATGTGTATATCTTCTTTATTCAAAACGTCGAATTCGGTTCGTTCATTTTGCGCGTAAACCTTAAATGCATAAGTTCTCGTGAACTTTGCCTGCCCAGCGTGCATCTCCGACTTGTTCAGCTTTGATCGAAGTTCAATTTACTGATTGCCTTTCCAGCATCCAGGAATGTCCATCCCACGCCCTCTAATTCCTTCATTTGTTGTGTTCCCAATGCTATATCCTGTCCACGCTCCTCTGCCTGATCTCCAAGCACGACCGATATGCCTTCACCGTTGTCAACAAAAATTCGGTTAGAGAGAGTTTCTGAAACTATTCAACACCTTCTAAATAACAAGAACCGGTACGAAGAAATAGCCACACGCGGCGCTGCGGTCTTGCCCTCATCGCCCGCCGTGCAATCGCTCGTTTGTGCTAATCTATTTTACTGTTGACTGCACGATCATTATCGATCTACGTTCGAATCAACGTTTCTTTTGTAAGTTTTATTACGACAGAACTCGCCAATAAAAATTGAAATATGCATTTTTTTTTACTTCGGAAATTAATTGAAACTTTTTTGGGAAATTTATTCGCTGCTCTGTACTCAGTTTCTTGTGGTCTTCTATAAAATATATTTAATTGAAAACATATAATTGAAACACCTCTAAACATTACTCAGCTGAAAATGCTCAAATTCACCCCGGCAGTTGTCTGCAATTCTTTTGTGCGTCGAATCTTAACTTCCGTCTTCCCGCGCGTGAAGTTTAATTAAAATAATTATCTCCGAAACCAACACTTCAGCGTTCCGTTTTTCCCCGTACATCCATCACCTATCGCCTGCTGGCAGTTTGATGTCTGTCTGCACTCGGAAGTCGCTGGACATCGCCTCGCTTAACGTTCAGAGGACGGCCCTGACGTCCTTTAAACGCGAATAAATAAACGGGTTAATAGATGCCGGCGCCAAGGCCCCCCTTGACGTGCACAGCCAAGGCCAGTTTATCCCTTGGGTAAGCGAAGAAGTCAACAGGAGCCCATTCAATTTCGCCTACAAAGACGCACGCCATGTTGAGTTCCCTCCCATGACGCTTGTGGGCCCGAAGGCCGGCACGCACGTAGAGCCACAGAGCCAGAGCGTAGCTCGCCTTCCCCGAGGCTTTTGTGAGGACAGCGCCAGGTACGCCCAAGACGACAAAGGGGCAGGGGCCTTCGAGCTCGCCGCTCCGGCCGCGACGTGTTGTCAGGCGCGTACTGCTCGAACCATGCCGTATTTACTCGAGTATTGAAGGTACTACAGGACACGACAATTAAACAGGTAGATTATTCTTGAAATGGAATGCTCATAAGCTACTTAGTGTACACCTTTTCCACAAGGGGGCAGCCACCTTAGATGTGGTCACTTGTGATATGCGTTAGAACATCGTTTTGATAGTTCTACCCCGCTGGAAGGTGTTCACAAAAAATGCGTGATCGTCACATATTCTTGCTTTTCCTCACCTATATTTCCTCGCATATTCCAGGTTAAAATGTCTTATTATTTTTTCGTCCCGTGACTGAGAACGAACGGAAACGAAAAGCGTCTGTATACAGCAAGTTTAGCGATGTTTAGAGCTGTAGTAATTGCAATAATCAATTAACGAATTTTGATCGTTTTCATCTGGCGACCAGGCAACACTGCCCAAGTTGGTCACACCATGGTGCCCCTAAACCACGTGATCATAAACTCTCTTTCATTCTAGGCGCCCCTATGATCACCCAAGCTCGCCTCGCCGCTGTACGATCAAAGACGCTCACGCAAGTCGTCCACCCCAACGCTATTGCCGCTCTCGCTCCCGACCTTCCACCCAAACATGTACAGGTTACCCCAAAGAAGTAACTCTACGCGTGACTCGCTCAAAAAGTAACTAAACACGTTACTCGTTACCGATTCCCAAAAGGAACCCGTTACACTACCTCAAATGTGACGAGTTGTCTTAATAACAATCACTTTCATCGCTGCTGCGATCAGTGTCGAAGACCTCCACGAAGCGAGCGATGCCGTAGACGTAAGAGTCACGGACCGCCTGCTCGAAACGCGGAAGGTAAAAGCTGAAGCCCGAGACGCCACGAGAGACAAGTCTGTGTGGGCGTGCCAACGTTGCTTGCATGAGCAGTACCCCCCCCCCCCCCCCCCCCTCACCACGAATCGCCTTTCGTCGTTCGACACGCCGGACGGCTGCTATGGTAACTGCAGTGTTTTCTACGAAATACGTACGTTTCGAAGTACGGCGTCTAGATGGTGTTCCCCCGTACTCTATGGAACACACATCTATGAAACGAGAACCTAGATGGTGTGCAAAGTTGACGCCGCGCGATGTTCAGGCGACGTTACCAACTCACCAACCAAGGTGGCCTTCTCGAATGGGGCGGACCGAGGGTCCCGCGTATCAATCAATTTATCCACGAAACTATCGCGCCATTTCCAAAACAAATTTAGCAGGATGGGTCACGTACGTCCATCTTGCAGCTCTGTTACGCTTCCTGCGACGCCTATTAATCTTCCGAGAATCACGAGATTCAGTTGGAGGTTCTCTGCCAGAAGAACGTCCCCCTCAGGCAGCGGAATCGGCTACGACGGGCACAAGGACGCTCGATATCGGCGGCAGGATCACGTGGTCCGCAGTGACTCGGACGGTCTCCTATTTTATTTTTGGCGTGTCCTAGCCCCCTTGAAAGGGATACTAAACCGAAATTTGGATTTCGCAAATTAAGGCCGCAGAAGCGCTGAACGGGACGCTATATGAACTTCAAAACATCACTCATTCATCGATATCTCGAACGGATGGCCGTACTCTTGGGAAAGAAGGGCGCGATCAAGCGAGGGCTATGATGTCATCGTCTCCCTGGGAGGTATGAGAACGAGGGGAAGCGGCCTAGCTTCTCTCCTCCTCGCTTGGAATCATCAGCTCGACGGGACGTAGCGAGGAGGAGAGGAAATGAGAATCGTGACGTGCCTTGTCTCGTCGGCCTCGCGCACTTCGCAATCGCGCACTTCTTTTCCAAAAATACGGCGATCCGTTAGAGATTTCACTGTATGAGTCGTTTGGGGGATTTTGCAGCGTCCCGCCTTTCTGTCCAGCCTTGTTTTCTGAGCTCGAAATTTCGGTTTAGTACACCTTGAAAGGGCAACTCCGCTCAATTCCGAAGATTTCGGGATGGTGAGTGACTTCGCATTAAAAATCATTAGTAAAAAATGCTGCATCATTTGTATTGGAAAAAAAAGTGAAAGCCGCTTACAACTCCCTGTAACGCCGAATTGGAGCGCAGCTCTTGAGGAGGAGGGAAGGGTGCTGGGGGGGTTAGACTAACCAGGGGGGGTCACGTGACCTTGGGGGGTCACGTGACCCCCAATGCCGATGATGTCGTCACTGATGACGTCATTAGTGACGTCACTGATGACTTCACCAGTGATGATGACGATGACGGTGCGAATGTCGGTGACGTCATCAGTGACGTCGCTGACGACGTCATCAGTGATGATGACGATGCGGATGCCGGTGACGACATCAGTGACGTCACTGATGACGTCATCAGTGATGATGACGATGACGATGCGGATGTCGGTAACGTCACCGGCATCCACATCGTCATCGTCATCATCACTGATGACGTCACCGGCATCCACATCGTCATCGTCATCATCACTGATGACGTCACCGGCATCCACATCGTCATCGTCATCCTCACTGATGACGTCACCGGCATCCGCATCGTCATCGTCATCATCACTGATGACGTCACCGGCATCCACATCGTCATCGTCATCATCACTGATGACGTCACCGGCATCCACATCGTCATCGTCACTGATGACGTCATCATCATTGATGTCATCATCACTGATGACGTCACCGGCATCCACATCGTCATCGTCATCATCACTGATGACGTCACCGGCATCCACATCGTCACTGATGACGTCATCATCATTGATGTCATCATCACTGATGACGTCACCGGCATCCACATCGTCATCGTCATCATCACTGATGACGTCACCGGCATCCACATCGTCATCGTCATCATCACTGATGACGTCACCGGCATCCACATCGTCATCGTCATCCTCACTGATGACGTCACCGGCATCCGCATCGTCATCGTCATCATCACTGATGACGATGTGGATGCCGGTGACGTCATCAGTGTCGATGACGTCATCGGGGGTCACGCGACATCGACGGGGGTCACGTAACCTCGGGGGGTCACGTGACCTCGAGGAAAGGGTCACGTGACCTCAGGGGAGTCACGTGACTTCGGGGGGTCACGTGACCTCGGGGGGGTCACGTGCCTCCCCACGAAGTCACGTGACCCCGGTGGGGGGCTCGCGCGGTGCATTATGGGATATTTCCCATGATGCACCGCGCGGTTACGCCGACGGCGACGGCGACGGCGACGCCGACGCCGCTCAAGCCGGAAATGGGCCCCTAAGAGCTGCGCTCTAAAATGAAATATATGTTGTTAATTTAATCTTTAATACGAGCAGAAATCAAAACCGAAACTTCGGCTCCGTCATTAGCCTCGGGTTGCCAAGAACATGTCTTTCACTTGGTACGATGTGTCACGTGATCCTCTAGTCAACGCCATGACGGGCGAGATTGGGGCGGGCGTGTGCCAAGCGCAAGTGTCGTCTGCACCGCACTCTTCACCACGTTTTGATGTCTAGGACATACGACGACGTGTGCACAGCTGCGGCATATATGTCTGCGCACGTAGTGTTCGTAGTGTGAACGAAACTCCCGAGAGATAATACTCACAAATGGTGAGAAGACGACAAGGAGGGGGGCGCAAAGTCGCCACCATTTCTTGAATGGTTCCGACGCCTCTGGCCACCGATCTCCCTATATGAGCTGCCTTTAAAGGGACACTGACAGGGTATTTATGCTCGCCGAGGTTTTTAGTTGTACGTGACATATGAGAGCTCAACTACCCAGAACAAAATTTGCGGCTCTAGATTCGGTTTCTTTCCGCCCGAAAACCGCCGATCAAGAACTGGCCGGTTCGAGTCTCGCTCACTCTCTTTTCCGCGGTCACGGGCCGTTTTCTAAGGTATCGATGCGACCACCAAATTTAATCGAAGTCGTGGGTCACTGAAGGCACACACTCAATATTAAAAATATAAAAAAATATGAAACCCATTTTTTTGTGGCTTCTAAGAAGCTGCAAATACGTTGATTGAAAAAAAAGTTGCACAAACAACCGGAAGCATTCTGTGCGTGCGTCGTTTCGCGTATCGTGGGACTCGCAGGGACGGCGATGGCAGCGGACGACGGGCGTGGGACCTCTATTTCAGAACTGTCGTTCGCGGTACTGGCGAATTCTGTCTACCTTTAAAAGAGAAATTTGGGACTAATCAAAAGAATTGGTATTCATCCCGTACGACACGCCCGACCACCAAACCGATTTGCACGAAGACGTCGCCGAGCCGTCGCTCCCTTCTCGTGGCTGAAGACATCGCTCGCGCAAACGTCAAGCACGACGTGTCGACTTCGAGTTGAATATGCACGCGTACGATTTCTTTACAAGGTGAGAATGTCGCCAATGCGTGGTGCATCCCGACTTCGACCCGGGAGTGCTTTTGCTAGAGGAAAATCGGCAGCAAACTTTCCAACTTACAGTTTATCGGCTGAATTGTTACCAAGGAAACAGATCCCTTTGTTTCGATGTGCCCCAGTAGCTTAGTGGGAAAGACGTCCGCTTCACACGCCGTAGGACCGGGTTCGATCCTCCGTGAAACTTTTTTTTTTTTTTTTTCATGTTTTTCGATGTCTACATTTTTTTTTTTTTTTACCATTATCACTGAAGACACACACAAAAAAAAAATAAGAAACGAATGTTGTGGACGACACGTCGCTGAATTAAATGGTATGGGATTTCTTTTTTGACACCTGCGAACTCAATGTAATCACTTTCCACAAAATGCAAGGTGCATATAAATCAGGTAGCGTCCGCTTTCCGAGGTGCCCGTAAATGGTCTACAGGAATTGCAGCCAGCCATTGGTCCCGATCCCGTTGATCTTTCGGAAACTCTGTCGCACAATGCCACTTCTGTTTCGGACGCAGGACATGTGAGCCAGCTCTTCACGCAACATCTTGGGTGTATTCTTTTCGAAGCCGATCAAAATTCACCACGGGCACTCACCACTCATCTCCAACTCCTCAATGTACAATACAACTCATCTTGGAGTACAGAACAACGAGCTGAACATACATAACTGCAAAAGAATCCCACGGCGAACAGTTCCCGTACGCCGCATGTCGTCTGCTACCGGAAAGGAGAAAAAAAAAAAAAAAAAAACACACGGTCGGGTGTAGCCTCGTGACTTCCGCCACTCGCTCTCTTCTCTCCACTTCTCCGACCTCCGTCGGGTTTCGGTTTCGGTTTCGCGCAGTTGCGTCTTTTGGCTTTATTAAAAAAATACGCTACTCTGTTGCAAAATATTAATTGGGTAGTCCTCCGACACCATAATAAAGCGCCTGGCAAAAAATTAAAAAAAAATTTTGGGGGGTGTCAGTGTCCCTTTAAATCCTGTTACCACCGAACCCTGCCGCAAAGCTTGGTGACGAAATCCTAGGGATCGCATTATTGTGCGACTGTAGCTGGGTCCCACTACACTCTTAGAAATGGGGGTGTATAAGGGTACAATGTATGTATAAGGGTACACCCCTGGATATGTATGTATAAGGGTCACCCCTTGTATGTATGTATAAGGGTACACCCCTTGTCCTATATGTAACACCCCAAAACTACATTTTGAAATCCAGTCCACCAACGTCGAGCTGGCGATGCCACCTTTTACGAGCGGCTTGATAGCTGTTGGATATTGGCGACGTGCGCGATCGAAAGCGTCGCTGAGGTCGGCCCACCACGATTGGCCGAACGCTGACTATGACGTCAGCAAAGGATGTCTCATCGACAGAAAGAAGAGGAATGTAAGAACTTCAATTTTGACGGTGTTGACAGTGTTGCTTTGAGAGCGCTATGATTTCAGGCTTTTACCATGCCCATTACAAACACCATCGAATTTGTTGTTCACAAGGTACTGACGTCACGAAAGGTAACCGAACGAGGGCGCCACCGAAACATCTCGCCGCTAATAACGTACCAAATAGCTAATGTGCCTATCAAAGACTAGAAGAAAGAAGAAAAAAAAAACACTGAGGTTTTGCAGCAGGGCCAAAGAACCTTGATTGGCTTACTGTAGCCTTTCGCCCCCTCCCACAAACAATCGCTGTGTGGCAAACAACTCCGACGCCAGCACTCGCCTAGCGAACGCCGCGTCGTTTCCGCGCACACATTTGTTTGTAGCGATATGGTGCGAGCTTGCTGCGTTACGCGACGATACGGGCACTGTCCCTTCGTCGGCTCTGGTGCAACGCTGCACTCTATGACATGATCGTGGTTGAGCCCGCCCTCTCCTTCAACGAGACAGCGCTCGCTTTCGTCGATGTCGTCCATGATTGTCGCAAGAGACGGGATAACTGAAAACTGAAGTGCGTGTTTTGTGAATCATTCAGGAAAACACTTAAAGGCGCGTTCACACTCTTGCAACCGAGTACGACCGAGAAAGACTTCTTGGGACCGGATGCACTGGAGCTGGTCCTAAGAGATCGCAAGAGGCTTAAAAACCGGTTTGGTCTCCCTCGGTCGCACTCGGTTGCAAGAGTGTGAACGGGCCTTAAGGCCCGTTCACACTCTTGCGACTGCTTGCGACCTCTTAAACCTGGGTTCCTTAAAACTTCTTAAACCAGAGAACACACTGGCGCCATCTATTGGGAAGCAGTGTAAACTCGGCGGTCCGGCATATTTTTTTTTTTATTTCTCGCGCAATATCCTTTCTTTTTTGGCTCGAAAAACTTTTGTCAATGTTATAAACGAGCCTTTCTATGGGTATTACGCACATTTGACCTCGGAAATCCCGCAAAACCTTCGCTTTTGTGAAATGCAGTTCTGGGGTCACCGCATAGATGGCGCCACAATGTCAGTGTGTTCCCTCATTCTAGAAACATTTAGTCGTACTCGGTCGCAAGAGTGTGAACGGGCCTTTACGCCGTGCCTTGCACGCACGATCCAGCGCGCGAGGCCAACACGACGCGGCTGGCCCAGCACGCCCTCGCGTGACAACACATAGGCTTGTTTCGCCTTCGAAGGTAACATCGATAACATTGTACGCAAGAGGGAACTAGATTACTTCTATCTAGATGTGTTTAAAAAAAAATAGTCTTGCATAAATTTCACGAGCCCTGCGTCGTCGTCTTCCACGGCAGCGAATGCACTAATGACCATGGTCGAGGGGTTTATTTGCCACACAGCGTTAGTTCCCGAGGTGGCCGCTAGGGAGCGCCACTCCTCGATCTTTTCTAGAGTGCCTTCATCACTGGCCTTCATACACACGCGCGCCCTAATCTTTTCCATAGAGTTATTACAATGTACGCTAGAGGCTCAACTGGCGCTAGTGTGTTGCCGTAATTTGAAGCAGACAGCAACCGGTCGAAATTTGACTTCTGGTAATGCATTTCTATGGGAAAAAGTGAGTGCATTTTCTCCCTGCGCTCGATATTAAGAGCAAATATCCCGAATTCTTCCTACATACTAGGGAGCTTGAAACATTTCTCAGTAAGGCCGGCAAAATAATTGGTCAATTACGGTGTTTTCTTTTCAAATTCGTCGCATTAAAAACTGTGCTAAAACGGCTTCGTAGCAACTACATTCCATTCGTCATTCTGCTTATTTTGCGCTCGTTTTCACTCACCTGCCATGGAACAGAGGTTTGGGCCTGAAATATAGCGAAGTTTAACATCGCTCAGTCGTAGAGAAAGATGCCATAACTAAAGCAATTACACTTTTAGAACGTTAACAAAGATACACACTATTCGCCACGACCCAAATAACAAAAGTTATCCAGGTTGTTTTCCGGCGAAGAGACAAAAATGCACACGCGTTTTCCCATAGGGGCGTCGCAAAAGTAGACTGGTTGCTGTCTGCTTCAATTATTACAATAACTATCATTAAGTAGGCGTCACGCCGCTTGTCGTGTTTGTGGGTTTGCCATCCTCGGATAATTTAATCGCGTGCAGGGAAAAGCGCAGGATCGTGATGCATTTGACTGTGCGTGATTGGCTCTCTATCGGATTGTATATATATATATATATAGAGGTATGTAACGTTAGCTGGCGGTACCACGTCCTTTCTCGCATCCGATAGTCAGTTACAGGTAAAGAAAAGTGTTCGGCGGAAAGGAAGGCTGAGGAGGAAGGAGCACACGGAATGCTGGAGAGAGGAGGAGGTTGCCTACTCTCCTCTCCAGCAGTCGGTTTCCTTCTCCCTCCCCGGCCCTCCTTTCCCTCGAATACTTTTCTTAACCCCTGAGCCAGTGACTATCCACTTTTTCACAAGGGTGCCGCCACCTTGAATTGCGTCACTTCCAGTATGGTCGAAGACACTGCTTTGCCGTCGCCACGCCAATAGAAGACATTTAGGACATAAGCGTAACCGTCGTCGTTTTGCCTCCTCTCTTAATTTTTTTACTCTTTACAGGTTGAAAAGTTGTATTACTTTTTAGTCGTCCATATCAGATGCGCCCATTAGGTGATTGGGGACTACGCAAAAAAGATCCATAGAAAGCAAACAGGGACGTCTCGTCACCCTCTAAGACATATTTTCTCAAATGGAGGTCCGGGAAACCCAGCTTCATATCAGTCAAGCTCGGAAATAAAAGTTGTCTTTTCTCAGATTCAGAAGAAACGTTCCAATTTCCGGGTGCGTGTTTCTCGTTTATATGTCAATAAGTAAAGTGTACTTCACACTAGCCCTTAGTTATATCCATTTATTAAATCACTTTCATAATTAACCTATAATTTCTTTTACCCTCACCCCGAACGGGATTGTCCATCATCTCTGGCGATCCACAAGGGGTCCGTGAAACATCAATGGCTGAGAACCAATTCCCAGGAATCTGGGCGATTCTAGGCGAGGACAGAGGGGGAGTAGATAAGTCGAGAGCTGACACTCCCAACTCAACATTTTGGTGAAAATCCAAGGAAGAAACCGACCACACCACGATCGTGTCGGTGCTCAAAAAGGCAAAATTCTTATTTGTGTAAATAAACCGAAGATTTGTTTGCACACTCATGCTGGCCTTCCCTCGGCGCTCGTCTCGTCCACTGCTTCCTCACTTATTGCGCGCCGTATAACCAGTTTGTAAGAATGGACCAACTTGCCTGCGTCGACACGTTGACCATTTCTTCCGGCCTTTTCATGCCGGAGGCAAAGGGGCCGCCGACAAGGCCGTTTGTCGTCGGGAGAAATTTGAGGCCAAATAAATAATAATACTTTGAAAATGAAAGTCGCTGGGGTGTATTTTTTATTTTTATTTAGTTTATAACGACGGCCTTCTGCTCATAACTTGCTCCTGTTTGTAGTCTTCCTACAAAAGAAAAAAAAAATTAACTAGAAAGTTAAAAAATAGTCGGGCATAAAAAAAAAGTATATGCATTCGGATATGCTTCCACCTTATTAGGACGAAGTAAAAAATTAAGACCGACTTCGAGAGAATAGATTAATTATAAACAAAGCTCGTTCGTCCCAACTGATTTGAAAATAATAATAATAATTGTCCAACAAAAACGAATTGCTGTAAGAGACATGGCTGAAATGCTTTAAAAAAATATTGGATGCGAAAATTCCTGTAAAGCATGAAATGCAGCTTTTAAAGAGCGATCGTTTAAGTTTGTTTTGAAGACACGAAATAGCCGCTTCGGGAATGAAGGAGCTGCATTTTTATAATCCCCCCTTCCTTCTCCCCGACATTTCACAAATTTAATGTAAGCAATATGGAGGAGGGAAATTCCTTTCCCTCTCCAGAATAGTTGCGAAGCCTTTTACGGCAGCCAACCCTTCCGATTCAAAGGAGAGAACGCCCCGATGCAAACGTTCGAGTTGCCTCCTCGCTTAAACCGAGGCCCTCTGGTTACTTTGCACAGGGCGAGTGCGTGCGGCCGCTCTAATGGTTAGTATGACGAATGAGGAAGCAAAAATGGTTCCTTGTTTTCAGCATCTTCAATGAGGGAGGAATAATTACGCGGAAGATAATATACGCACGAAGCAGTCCCCGTGCCGTCTGCGCTCGTTGCTACCCACGCAAGTGCGCCGAAGGTGCTTAGGCGCGTCGTAACCAAATGCACAAACTATGCGACGAGCTAATGTCCCCCTATACGTATTTGGCAGTCAAAACGCAAGGAGGGGCACGCCTATCAGGGAAACAGCGCGCAGGAAACGCGCGATCACGAGGAGCAGGGTTGAGGTCGGAGGGAGAGAAAAGCATGCGGGTGCGTGAGCAGACGAACTTGCACGCCATGTTAACCCTATTTACGTGTTCCCTTTCTCTGGGGATTGTTATCGTTATTCTTGTCCAGCTCGCTCGCATTTTCGCATTAATTGCTTTATCGTCATTGCTATGAGTCACTTTATCGTCTATCTTGAGGGATACAAACAAAACATTTCAAGTTTAATCGCGACTATCTACGCAAAAATTCGGGTAATAAAGTCGTCTCTTATTTTGCTAGGTGTGTAGGGGCCAGTGTTCCGGAGTGGAAACCGGAATCATTGGAATGGTTCCAGAATCATTCCGCACTTTTGCGACGCCGGAATGGAATGGAAAGGGAATGGAATCGGTCGCCTTTTTGCCCGGAATGAAGTGGGAATGGGATGGGCACGGTTCATATATACGAGCTGGGTCGATTTTCATCTATTGGGCCTACGGGCTTGATGGCGCAATCCGCTAGCGCACGGTAAGTGGCTCTTGAAACAGCATCATTGCACTGGAGGTGACTAACGGCTACATTGGGGACTTTTAGCAAACCGTTACCGTGTTCCACGTACCGCACACTGGAACCTTTGCAGCATTGCTTTTAAGCGCGTGCCCCGCGATTACGGTATCACTCCGGTAGTGCGGAACACGGTAACGGTTTGCGAAAAGTCCCCGTTGTCTCACTGGCTTAAGGCCGCTTCAGACACTTGCGTTTGAGTGCGTTCGACTGCGTTGCGTTGAGAACCGAAAGCGAGTCACCGGCACATCTGTGCTTCGTATTTTATTTTATTTTTTATTTTTTTATTTCATAATACTATCAGTCCCCCAGTGGGGACTATGATAGGAGTGAGTACAAAAAACAGTAGACAATGTAATACACATGCAGAACACAATGACAAAAAATGAAGGACTATACGACACCTAATACTCATATCAAAAGCAGAAGGTACAGCAAAAATGATAACAGGAGGTCTATTAGTTACATGGGAGACACTTTGTAAAATCAAAAACCGTTTTGGATATAACAACGCTTTCAGGAAGTGTATTCCATTCCCTTATTGTCCGAGGGAAATACGAATTCTTGAAACATTCTTTGTTGAATCTGTACTCTTCGATTGTCCTAGTATGCTTATTACGTGTGATTCTAGATAGATGGGGTTTGATGAATTTATGTTTATCAATCTGCAGTGTGCCATCTAAAATCATAAAAAGCATTTTTAAACGCTTATTTTTTCTCCTCTCTTCTAATAAGGAGATGCTTGCCTTAGAATAGAGCTGTGTTGGTGAATCCAGTCTTCTGTACTTCGAAAAAATGAAACGCAGTGCCATTCTTTGAACTTTTTCTAATTTCAATATTAAACCTTTTGTGTGAGGATCCCAAACTTCACTAGCATACTCCAATCTAGGTCTTATTAGCATTTTATAAGCTAGCAATTTAGTTTCAGTGGTTGCCAATTTTAATGATCTTCTTAGTGACCAGAGTTTAGCTGTGGCTTTTTTTACTATATTACTGACATGTTTGTTCCAACTTAAATCACTGGTTATTGTTACTCCTAAATACTTAAATTCATCTACCCTAGACAAAGGTTCACTCTTCAAGTAGTAGTTATACACAGAAGGAACTCTCCTATGTGTTATTGACATGCAAACTGTTTTGTCAGTATTTAAAGACGTTTGCCAGATCTCGCACCATTTGCTAATTTTCTGCAAACAGTCGTTTAGTTCAACATGGTCAGAATCATCGTTTATGTAAGTATACAATATACAGTCATCAGCAAAAAGTCGTGCCTTTACTGTAATATCGCGAAGAACGTCATTAATAAAAACCAAAAATAACAGGGGCCCAAGTACAGAACCTTGGGGGACTCCCGAGTCGACCCCGCGAGGCATGGAAGCGTGACCATCAATGCTCACAAATTGCCTTCTACAAAACAAAAACATTTCTATCCATCGCAGAACTTTCGTGTCTTTTAGTAAATGCTTGAGCTTTAAAAGTAATTTATTATGGTTTACCTTATCGAATGCTTTTTGAAAGTCTAAAAAAATTACATCAATCTGACCTCTTCTGTCAAGGGTAAAAGAAAAATCGTGAATTAATTCTGTTAATTGAGTTATGTTAGACAGAGTAGGTATCTAAAAACATCCTTATATGCTTCGAAACAACATGCTCAAGTATTTTACAACAAGTAGATATTAATGATATGGGTCTATAATTCGTGACCTTACAGGCATTTCCAGTCTTAAGAATAGGTATTATTTTGGCCAGCTTCCAGTCATTGGGAACGGACCCATCTGAAAGCGATTTATTAAAAATGATCGTGAGATATTTTGAACACCATTCGCTATAACGCCTTAAAAATTGATTATGAATGTCATCCGGTCCGGCGGCTTTCTTTGGATCGATAAGAAGTAGCTGTGAAAAAATTCCTTCCTCTGAGACCTCCACGTGGGGGCACATTCTCAAACAAACAAAATGTTGGTAAAATGTTATTATCAGCGGAAAAAACACTGACAAAATATTGGTTAAAGCAATTCGCAATTTCAGTTGTGTCCTCAATCACTTCTTCTTCTACTATCACTTTGGTAATTACTTTCTTACTTGGTTTTAATTATCGCCAAAACTTCTGTGGTGAATATCTCAAAAAGTTTTGCATTTTTACATTAAAGAAAATCGTTTTCGAAGTTTTTATTTTTGCTTTCAGCTCTTTGCTCAGTGACTGTATTTTTGCCTGCTGGAACCCGTCGTGTTTTTTGCGTGCTCTTGCTCTACACCTTGACAATCGTCGTTTGTGGTGGATTATGTCCCTTGTAATCCAAGGACTGTTCAAGTTTTTTTTATTTATTTACACTGGGACAAACTTACGAGTGCATTCAAGTATCATTTCCTTAAAATTGAGCCATAGGTCATTCACTTCTATCAACGGGTTGCCAGCTAGGTGCTCGAAGTTATCATAGTTCAGGCTAAGTTGATCAATAACTGACTCGTCATTGGCTTTTTGAAAGTTTTTATACGAAGTAATTTCAATTCTCCTGAGCATAGGCTTTAAGGACAACGTAAAATGTACAGTGCTGTGGTCCGAAACTCCCGGGCTAATCTTGCAATCATACGCGTGGTTTATAAGGCTCTCATTTATAAATATTAAATCCAAAAGAGCTTCTGATTTCCCTTGTATTCTAGTATGTCCCTTAACATAAGTATGAGGCGTGAAATCCAATTCAAGAAATCATCTTGGCACGGGATACAAGCAGCAGGAATGGCCTTATTTCTCGCAGCCGCAACGCAGTCAAACGCAGTCAAACGCAACTGTCTGAACCAAGCTTTATGCTGCTTCGAGGATGAAAATGGCGCGCCCTCGGTGAGGCAACTAAAACTGAATAGTTGGAGACGTACAAAATGTTGTTCCTGACGCTGCGAGACGCGACAAAGCGGCTTTTGTAATAATGGGCGATTAGCATGCAGCTCCTAACAAGGGTGTCGAACCGAACCCGAACCGAAAACCGGAGCAAAACCGTTAATTTTAACTGAACCGGAACAAAACTGAAACCGAAATCAACCGATATTTTATGTTGAACCCGAACCGGAACAGAACCGTTATATCATGTGGCGGTTACATTGGCAACGGTTCGGCCAATAAAATGTGAGCCGCGCCTTCTTGCGGGTGGCGGCGCGAAATCATAATATTCGTGACGGTGGCGTCAACGGCTAAGTTTGACTAAACAAATGGCAGCAACGAGATGGATACGAAATAAGTATATTTCACATCGATGTGCAGCACGAATTGGTGACGGCGGGTCGGCGTGGAGGTGTACACTTATATACTTTGTTTCACCTAACGATGTTTCGGAGCGCGCCGGGATCGACTTTTCTGAAGTTCACTGGGCAATCGGGATCGAGACGGACGTGTTCCAGTCGTCGTTTTAGATCATCTCCGACTCCAGATCTCGATCCGGATCTGAGATAAGTCGGTTTCGGTGGATTCGACC